>NC_133649.1:102245427-102462600 GCF_009905375.1 Apium graveolens
CATGGATATGTTCAATCACTTTAGGTTTGGGGAAGGGAATGTTAATTTGAGTGATGAGGCTGGGTTGCTCCCAGCAAAGAGAGGTTGAGAGTCAATATAGCATGTTATTCTTCCAGCTGGCAAAAAGTAGAAGTGAGGGGAGTGCCACTTAGAAGGTAATGGGTGAGGGTGTGAGGGTTGTGTTGGAGCCAGGGGAGCCCCGATGCAAGACAATAGAGAAAATGAGAGAAAGGCAGGTACAGAAGCTATAAGGGTGGATCCAGCCTTGCTAGGTGAGTCAATGATTGTGGATGATGCAGAAAAGGAAAGACAATTTCAGCAATATTACAAAGTTGTAATTGATAACATTTCCTTGGATGCTGACACTTTTACTCACCCTATTCCCGCCTATCAATTGTTGGCTGCTCAGGCAATGTGGAGGCAGAGCAGACTTTGAACATTGTACACACTTCAGAATCTCTCCTAAGAGACAAAGCTGCTATTAATAGGCTGCCTTCTCAAGCTGGTGAGCCATCTGAAGAATTTGGAGTAAATTCTAATGATGATGACTCTAATTCTTTGGATGAGACCATGAACTTAGGGGGAGCAACAGGCCCAAGTTATGTTCCTAATCTACCTGACTGGGGAAAAGGAATCTACACCAGGACAGTTTGTTGTAGCTTTGGTCAAGCAAGTAATGACTATACAGAAGGCCCTTCAGGAGACTACAGATGCTGGTACAAAGGCAATTCTTCAAGCTCATCAAGACTCTCTGCATCTCTTGCAGTTGCAGCATATCAGACAGAATCTAAGTGTGGGATGAACTCAAGCAAGATATTGTTGATCTGAAATCCTACAATGCTGAGAAGTTGGATTCAGTCATGCCTTATGGTACTATGCAAAATTTGTTAGTGAGATTGAGGAGAGAATCTGATGCTGACAAGAGGCCGGCCAGGTTGGAAAACAGAGTTCAGATCATTGAAGTCTCTATGGTCACCATTCTTCAGAATCAACAACTCAGACAAATCTACTAATGTAGCTAGCAAAAGCACAAGGCTTGACCCCTACCCTTGATGATCAAAAAGGGGGAGAATAAAAGGGAAGGGGAAGGAGAGCCATCAACAACAGTTTTAAATATCTCAAAGTGCTGTTCCTGCCATCACCACTTCTCCAACTATTCAAATCAAAGGAAAGCTTGATTGAATTGATCTAATCCAGATAGCAGCAGCTGAATTGCAAGTCAAAGAGCAAAGGAGGAAAATTGATGAAAAGGTGCAACAAATTTTTGGTTCTACAGCTTCTAAATCACAATCTGTGAAGCATAGCACAAAGGTGGAATCAATTATTATGGAGCTCAAGCCAGTAAGTAGGAATAATGTTGGAGAGACTTCTGCCAAGAATATGAAACCTATGGTTCTCAAACCCAACAACAGATCCAATAAGGACTCTACAAAAAATCCTCTAAGCCTTGCTCAGATGAAAAGAAGTGGATTTTCCTCTTCCAAAGCCTGATGAAGACAGGTTTGGGTGGAAGTACATAAAGCACAAAGAGACCATGGATGTGGTGAAAGGATGAACATGGTCTATTATCTTTAGAGAGGGAAAGAGCATTTGTGTGATGCAAGGACATCCCAATTCTCAATAGCCAAGAGGGAAGAAGCCAGAAGGTTGAAGGAAGAAACCAAAAGCTAAAGGCTGACAAAGAGCACAAGCAAAGCTTGAAAAACAGCTAAAGTCAAGTCAAGCTGAAGAAAAGAAAGAAATTGAAGACAAGAGTTGAAGATGTAGGTATGGGGGACATGTTAGTGATGATGTGGGAGAAAGAAGTAAGGAAAGAGAGGGATGGTTGAAAGGGAACAGAAAGAAGGCCAATGCAAAAAGAAGATGGTAGATGAGACTGAAGAAACCCAATCAAAATCCAAACCACTACCTTCTATTCCTGAACCCATTGTGCCTGACCCCTTCATAAACATCCATGGTGAAACAATCACTCCTAAGGAGGAACCAATTGATTGGGACACCATCAAATTGCCCACCTTCTTAACCTCTTCTCCACCATCAAAGAAGCAGAAAAGAAAAATCAAATCAACACCTCCTCCAACCCTCAATCAAATTCACTCAGAAGCCTAAGCCTAAGCCTAAGCCACAAGCCTCTAAGGATGATTATGTTCACATTTATGACATAAAGGAATTTTCAGACATTGAACTCTATCTGGATGAGCTGGAGGAAGTAAGGGGAATAGATGCCTACAGACAGCTGCCAGAAAGACTAGTGTTCAAATACAAAGGAAGTGGGGAAAGAACTTGGCCTCTCTACAGGATTCTGAATGAAGGTTACTCTACCTTGATTAGAGTCTACTCAGCCATAAAAAGGGATTCTGGCTTTACCAGGACTGCCAAGACTGAGCTTTTCAACAAGATTTCCAACATAAGGAAGACTTGGTGGGAGCCCAATGCCTTACCTAGAACATTACTCATTAAAGAAAGAGGAATTACAGTTCACAATCACCTCATTGGTTGATGGAGTTCAGAGACAACAAGGAGTCAGAAGATTTTTCAGACTTGAAGATCAGCTCAAGATTGCCAGTAATGAAACTCTCAAGGATATGCAATCTAAGTTGGACATCAATGAGGAAGATGAAGCTGAGTTCTACAGACAGCTTCAACTTCAAATAGAGGAGAATGACAGGAGGCTAGGAAAGAAAACAAGGGATCAAAGGAAAAGAAATTAATCTGCTCAGGCTAAAGGAGCACCCTTGGAAACAATGTAATTCTTCAATTTCATCTCAGCATACACATTTTTGCAGCACTTTTGAATTTATGCTTTATTATAGTTAATATGTTTGTCAAGTGTTTTGATATCATCAAGCTAAACCCAAATTTATGCCTACAGTTCTAGTAGACATAAATAGGGGGAGATTGTTAGGAATATGTGTATTAGTTTGATGATAAGTTAAACAAAACACTTAAGTAGAAATCTAGTGTTTGTAGCCTCAACGGATAAGACCATCTTGGCTATCCGTTGAAGGAGTAGCTTTACTTAGAAATAAGTTTAGTATTGTAGCACATTTCATTCTCTGGATTTAAGTTGTAATTCTTGGATGTTGTGGGAAATTATCAGTCATGTTGACTACTAGTGGATATGCAAATAGGAGGGCTAATTGTAAATATTTCATGCCTTGTAATTTTGTATAAGTGAAGGAGTATCAACTGATATTGAAGACCTTCAACGGATAAGAAACAAAGCTTCAACAGATGTCTCTAAAGCTTCAACGGATAATATCCATCAACGGATAAGTGCTTCAACGGATAAAGACTTCAACTGCTAATGCATCAACGAATAAAGCTTCAACGGATAAAGCCTCAACGGATAAGGCATCAACGGATGAAAGCTTCAACGGATGCTTAGTTCAATAGCAGTTGATAGTGACAATTCATAAACTGACAGAGGCATATGGGTTGACAGAGACAAACTGGAATGTGGCAGCCTCTAGGAGGAATCAAGAAACTGCAGCATTTCCATTCTGGTGCAAACAAGGGAGTATTCAAAGATTAACAGCTAAACCCAAATTACATTGGATAGAGAAATGAAGAAGAAACATGTGAAGAGCCTTTTTAATTGTATTTTACAGTTTTGTCTTCACTTGTAAACTTGGTGATATATAAACCAAGTAACAGCTAGTAATTAGGTGTGAATTTTCAAAAGCTGTTTAGAAAAATCCAGAGAGAAAATCATCTAGTTTGTACTAAGAAGTAGCTGTGATTTAATTCTTTGAATCACAGATTTTCTGAAATAACACATCTCTGGTGGAACAACAAATCCACCAGAAAAGTTTTTAAGTTCTTTGTGTTCTTTACATTTGTGTTTGAATATATATCTGTCTGTATTAGCCTCAAGTAATTCACACACATCTGCTCACTAAAATACTTAACCTTAGAAAATGCTCAAAACTTGAAAAAGTTTTGAGATTTACATTCAACCCTCCTTCTGTAAATCTCATTGTTAGTCCACTGGGAATAACAATTGGTATCAGAGCAAGCTCTTAACATACAAAGAGTTTAAAGATCTATTCTGCTAACATCATGAGTGCACAGAAGAATCCTCCTGCTAGGAAGGATATTGGTATAAAGATTCCAGTCCTGGAAAAAGATAACTATCATCACTAGAAAGTGAAGATGCATTTACATCTTCTTTCTCAAGATGAAAGCTACATCAACTGTATTGAAAATGGTCCTCACATCCCTCACAAAGTGGCCACAACTGCTACTGCAACAGTTGCTATTGGACAGTCCATTCTCAAGCCAAAAGTAGAATGGACTATTGAAGACATAGAAGAAATCCGCAAGGACAAGAAAGCCATGAACATTTTGTTTAATGGCTTAGATCAAGATATGTTTGACAATGTCATCAATAGCCAAACTGCAAAGGAAGTTTGGGATACTGTACAAATCATCTGTGAAGGTACTGAGCAGGTTAGAGAGAACAAGATGCAGCTTCTTATTCAACAGTATAAATATTTTCACTTTAAAGAAGGAATATCATTAAATGATACCTTCAACAGATTTCAGAAACTGTTAAATGGATTGAAGTTGTATGGTAGAGTGTACCAAGTCAAGGATTCCAACTTAAAATTTCTGAGGTCTCTACCAAAGGAATGGAAGCCTATGACTGTCTCTCTAAGAAATTCTCAAGATTATAAGAACTTCACACTTGAAAGATTATATGGAATTTTGAAGACTTATGAACTTGAAATGGAGCAGGATGAGCTATTGGAAAAGGGAAAGAGAAAAAGAGGAACAGTTGCACTTGTAGCTGACAGTGAGAAGATTGAAGCCAGGAATGAGGAGAAGACAATGCCAAGTCTCAAAATTGGCACAAGCAAATCAGAATCAAACAAGGGTAAAGAGCAAGTAGCTGGGGATGAAGACAATTCCAGTCAGGATGACTCTGATGATGTTGATGAACATCTGGCTTTTCTGTCCAGGAGGTTTGCAAAGATGAAGTTCAGGAAAAATACAAAATTCACTAAGCCAAACAAAAATATGGTGGACAAATCCAAGTTCAAATGTTATAACTGTGGCATTAGTGGACACTTTGCAAGTGAGTGTAGGAAGCCAACCTCTGATAAGAAGAAATTTGAGCAAGTTGATTACAAAAAGAAGTATTTTGATTTGCTCAAACAAAAGGAAAGAGCTTTTCTCACTCAAGATGATTGGGCAGCAGATGTAGTCAATGAAGATGATGATATGGAATATGTCAACCTAGCCCTGATGGCTAATTCTGATGAAAATGAAACTAGTTCATCAAGCAACCAGGTAATTACTATTGATCTCTCTCAACTTTCTAAAAATGAATGCAATGAAGCCATAAATGATATGTCCAATGAATTATATCATTTGCGTGTTTCCCTTAAATTACTAGCTAAAGAAAACACTAGGATCAAAGAGAATAATGTGTTTTTAAGTGATAGGAATGTTGTGTTAGAGGATCAGGTAATTGAGCTTGAAAAGATTAAACTTAAATGCTTGACTGTTGAGAGTGAACTAGAAGAAGCTGTTAAGAAAGTAGAAATTCTTTCTAAACAGTTAGAGAGAGAGCAAGAGGTAATCAAGGCCTGGAAAATATCTAGGGATGTTAGTGTTCAGATTGCCAAGGTTCAGGGAATTGAATCATTCTGTGAGGATGCCTGGAAGAAAAACAAAAAGGAGCTAGAATTAATTGATGGATTGTCAACGGATGTGGAATCAACGGATGATGAAAGTTATCCGTTGAAGGAAGAAAAAGAGCATACGTTGAAGGCTCGTCAATTAAAACAGGCAAGTAATTTCAAAAATAAAAATCTCAATAAGAAGGATGGTTCAACTTTCAAGAACTTTGTCAAAGAAGGAGCTAGCACATCCAAAGATGCCAGTAAGGTGAATATAGGACACATGACTTTAGATCAGCTGAAAAATAGGCTTAAGTTGGTTGAGGATAAAAAGGAAACTAAAAGAAAATCTAAAAGAAATGGGAAGGTAGGGATTAATAAACATAACAATTACACACCTGATAGGTATGCTCCTAGAAAGAGCTGTGTGCATTGTAAAAGTGTTAATCATCTATCTGATAACTGCAAATCTGTTAAGAATGCTCACATGCCTTCAAATCCCTCCATGCCTAACATGTCTATGTCACCTCTGCATGCTATGCCTGTTATGTCTCATCAGAATCCCCATGCACATTTTGCAAACATGCCATATATTAATAATCCTTATTTTACTGCATTTAGTATGCCTCAAATGCCATACAATATGCCTATGTGGAATAACATGTTTGCACAATCTATGCCTTATCAAATTCAATCAAATGTGCTAAATGATTCTGTGACTAACCCTACACTTCAACCAACTACATCTGAGACCAAGGTTGACCCAAATTACCTAAGTCAAAAGATGCAGGAGGAATGAAGTCTAGGAAAAAGACTAACAAGGCTGGACCCAAGGAAACTTGGGTACCAAAATCAACTTGATTGATTTTGTTGTATGCAGGGAAAAAGAAGGAATCTATGGTACTTGGACAGTGGCTGATCAAGACACATGACAGGAGATTTCACCCTGCTCACAGAGTTTAAGGAGAGAGCTAGCCCTGGCATAACCTTTGGAGATGACAGCAAAGGATTCACTATGGCATATGGCTTGATTTCAAAAGAAAATGTCATCATTGATGAAGTTGCATTGGTTGATGGTCTCAAACATAACTTATTGAGCATCGGTCAACTATGTGATAGAGGGAATACTGTTTCCTTCAATTCTGAAGCATGTATTGTCACAAGTAAGAATGACAATAAAGTGGTTCTAACTGGAGTTAGAAAAGGGAATGTGTATTTAGCTGACTTCAACTCTACAGATGCAGAATCTATTACTTGTCTTTTCAGCAAAGCAAGCCCAGTTGAAAGTTGGCTATGGCACAAGAAGCTGTCCCACTTGAATTTCAAGACAATGAATGATCTAGTCAAAAAGGACTTAGTTAGAGGAATGCCTCTAGTAGAATTCACAAGGGATGGACTGTGTGATGCTTGTCAGAAAGGAAAGCCAAAGAAAGCATCATTCAGTAAGAAGCTTGAATCTGCAATTGATGAACCATTACAACTGCTACACATGGATCTTTTTGGACCAGTCAATGTGTTGTCAATTTCAAGGAAAAGATATTGCCTAGTGATTGTAGATGATTTCTCAAAGTTTTTATGGGTTTATTTTCTTGGATCAAAGGATGAAGCTAGTGAAATCATTATCAATCATATCAAGCAAGTCAACAATCATCCTGATTTCAAAGTAAGGAATATTAGGAGTGACAATGGAACTGAATTCAAGAATTCAACCATGAAGTTGTTCTGTGAAGAAAATGGGATCATGCATGAGTTCTCAGCTCCAAGGACTCCACAACAAAATGGTGTGGTGGAAAGGAAGGACAGATCACTAATTGAAGCTGCAAGGATAATGCCTGAAGAGTCAAAACTCCCAACTTACTTTTGGGCTGAGGCTGTTAACTGTGCATGTTACACTCAGAATATTTCTCCAATCAATCAGGCAAAAAGCATGACTCCCTATCAATTATTCAAGAGAAGAAAACCAACTTTAAACTTTCTGCATGTCTTTGGTTACAAATGCTACATCTTAAGGAATCAATCTGATCACAAAGGGAAGTTTGATGCAAAGGCTGATGAAGGAATATTTGTTGGTTATTCTGCTGGAAAATCATATAGGGTCTACAATCTAAAAACCAACATTGTCATGGAATCTGTGCATGTTGTGTTTGATGATAAAAAGATTGATGGACTAACAGATGAGGGACATCATGAAGGACTCAAATTTGACAATATTGAGATATATTGTGATGATAGTGAAGATGAGAATGATTAAGAAGAATTCAAAATCTGCCTTTCGATAATGCACAGAATGCTGCATCGGTTGAAAGTCATAATTCAGCTTCCGTTGAAAGAAGCAATGCAGCATCCGTTGAAAGACAAAGTGCATCATCCGTTGAAGTTCACAATGAAGCATCCGTTGATAACAATCTGTCAACGGATAATCAATTCACTTCATCAGTTGATAGAGCTCCCAATTCCTTTCAAAGGATCAGCAACTCAGGGGGAGTTTCAATCAATCAACATTCTATCTCACATCATGCAATACTGAGGCAACCTCATTTAGAGCTAATCTACCACCTCAAAGGAAATGGACCAAGAATCACCCTTTTGAACTGATCATTGGTGATGCTACATCTAAAGTGCAAACTAGAAGGGCTACTCAAGATGAATGTCTGTATAGTAGCTTTCTATCACAGGAGGAACCTAAGTGAGTAGAAGAAGCTCTATTGGATCCAGATTGGATTTTAGCAATGCAAGAGGAGCTAAACCAATTTGAGAGGAACAAAGTATGGAAGCTGGTACCCAAGCCAAAGAACAAGAGTTCTATTGACACAAAATGGGTATTCAGAAACAAGATGGATGAAAATGGCATTGTCATAAGGAATAAAGCTAGATTGGTTGCTAAAGGCTATTCTCAACAAGAGGGAATAGATTTTGATGAAACATTTGCTCCAGTTGCCAGACTTGAAGCCATCAGAATCTTTCTAGCCTATGCAGCCCATGCCAATTTCAAAGTCTATCAAATGAATGTCAAGAGTGCATTTCTAAATGGGGAATTGGAGGAAGAAGTTTATGTAAGCCAACCTCCAGGATTTGAAGATCCAAACTTTCCAGACTATGTGTATTATCTGTTGAAAGCACTCTATGGACTAAAGCAAGCACCTAGAGCCTGGTATGAGACTTTGTCAAAATTTCTTCTAGATAATCACTTCACAAGAGGTACTGTTGACAAAACTCTTTTCTTTAGAAATGTTAATGGCTCTACAATACTTGTTCAAATTTATGTAGATGATATTATATTTGGATCTACAGATGATAAGCTTTGTAAAAAGTTTGCTAAGTTAATGCAAAGTAAATATGAAATGAGCATGATGGGAGAGCTAACTTATTTTCTTGGTTTACAAGTTAAACAAGTTAGTGGTGGAATTTTCATTAGTCAAACTAAATATATTTATGATCTTTTAAAGAAGTTTGACTTAATGGACTGTTCATCTGCAAAAACTCCCATGGCCACTGCCACCAAGCTTGAATTAAACAAGGCTGAAAAGTCTGTGGACATTTCAAGTTATAGAGGCATAGTTGGCTCACTTTTATATTTAACTGCTGGTAGACCTGATATAATGTTTTCTACATGTCTCTCTGCTAGATTTCAAGCTGACCCTAAAGAATCTCATTTAGTGGCTATTAAAAGAATCTTCAGATATCTCAAAGGGACTCCAAATCTAGGAATTCGGTACCCTAGAGAGTCTGGTTTTGATCTAATTGGCTACTCAGATGCAGATTATGCAGGCTGCAAAATAGACAGGAAAAGCACAACTGGCACCTGTCAATTTCTAGGGAACAAACTTGTGTCATGGTTCAGCAAGAAGTAAAATTTTGTTTCTACATCAACAGCTGAAGCTGAGTACATTGCTGCTGGTAGTTGCTGTGCACAGATACTATGGATGAGGAATCAACTATTTGACTATGGACTAACTGTTGATAAAATTCCTATATTCTGTGACAACACAAGTGCCATTGCCATTACTGAAAATCCAGTGCAGCACTCAAGAACCAAGCACATTGACATCAAGTACCACTTTATTAGGGAACATGTGATGAAAGGTACAGTGGAACTTTATTTTGTTCCAAGTGAAAAGCAGATTGTAGACATATTCACCAAGCCACTTGATGAATCAACATTCACAAGATTAGTAAGTGAGCTAGGTATGCTTAATTATTCATAAATTTATGTCCTCTTTATAATCTGCCTTGAAGCCTGAAATGAATTTGTTGCAAGAACAAAGTTGGCTTTAAGTAAAAATTATTCTATCAATGGATATTCTCTATCCGTTGAAAGCCAAAATTGTTCTATCAACGGATGTTCATTATCCATTGAAAGACAAATACATTTCTGGTAATTTTATCCCTCAACGGATAAAATAGTGTTGATCATCAACGGATAACTATTTACCTTATCCGTTGAAGTGTCACATCAGTTACTTTAAGTGAGTCACAGCCGTTGATTCTTTTACTTAACCGCTGATATAGATATACACTGTTGTATGTATTTGTATTAAAGGCAGTTTTCAGAATTTCTACAGGTTTCTTTACTCTTAAACGGCTGTAATTTATTTAAAAGTATCATTTAATCATTTTATTTACGTTTTAATTCAAGAAAGTATAAAAGCCCGTTGAATTCTTATTTACACTTTACGCTTTCTTGCAATTTTTATTCTCCTTCTCTCCCAAAACTCTCAAGTTTTTCTCTGCAACCTCTACTCACAACAATGGCACCAGTAGTCTAAATTATGTCTCAGCCTGGATTTGTTTATGAAAAGAACAATTTCGTAGCCTTGGTTGAAAAGAATGAAGCCCATTCTGAATATCACAAGATGATGGACTTCATCAAAAACTGCAAACTAAGCTATGCAATGCTGGAAGCCCCAACCATTTACTGTGAGGTAATTGAATAGATTTGGACAACTGCAGAGTTCAACTCCACAGATATGACTATTGCCTTCTCTCTCAAAGGTAAGTATTATTGCATTAACTGTGATGATATACATTCTTGCTTTAAGTTGCCTGAGAATAATGCCATGACACCACATACTGATAAAGATGTATCTGCTATGTTAGATTCCATAGGCTATGCTTTTAATTCTGCTATTTTAGGTAGTATTAGAAGGAAGGGCCTTAGGAAAGAATGGAGTTTTCTTGGAGATGCCTTTATCAAGGTTTTCTCTGGGAAGATTAGCAATTTTGATGCCATAACTTCATCTCTTGTTAATATGCTCTATATGCTAGTTTCTGATAGGTACTTTAATTTTAGCAACTATGTCATGCTAGAATTAGGTTCCAGGTTAGGTAACAAAGCTAATAGACCCCATAACATCTACTATGCTAGATTCTTTATGTTATTGGCTAACCATGTTACTAAAGGGTTGGTTATATCTAATGAGAGAAATAAACTCAAATGCTGGGCTCAAGAGAAAAGGGTCCTTGCAGACCTTGTGAGAATCAACCTCAACAGCCAGGTGTCATTGGTATATTTGCCAATAATGAATGCACCACAGGTAATTGAGGTAAACACTTCTATAACTCCTACTGTTTCCAACCCCATTGTTTCTTTGCCTTCTAGTATGGCATTGAAATCTGTGTCTTTGTCCCAACAGGTTCCTACCAAAGCCACCAAAACTAAAATTTCAAAACACAAGTCAAAGAAAACCACCTCTGTTGTTTCCCAAAAGACAACAGTTGTAACAACTACCATAAACCCTGAAGGGAGTGAACAGGGTGTGAGTGGTGAGGGGAGGGGTGAACATCAAGAAACCCCCCATGATAAGGTGGGAGAGGTGAGTGGTACCCCAGCCAGCCAAGCCACAGTCTCTCAAAAGACTGTGGTGGTTCAAAAGGAGTCAAACACATCCCTAGTTGCATCCTCCCAAAAGGATGCAGCTATTGAAAATAGTCCCCAACCAGGGACACAGAACAAAAGAGGGAGGGACACTGAAGCCACACATTCGCCAATCAAAGCCTTTTCAAGGAAGAAGAAGGCTAAAACCCTAGTTTCCACACAGGGGGCACACACAGCACAGATACATCCACCTGTATCTTTGCCTTCTCAAATTCAGTTTGATGTGACTCCTGTAAATGTGGAGTCACAGCCCCATTCTCTCATAATAGAAACACATCAATCATCAAACTCTCCATCACCCTCTCTGGATGTGGATATGATATTCACATCAATTCCTGATTCTCCCTCCTTAAAACTCAGGGAGGATCCCCACTCAAATCCTGATGATCATCATCTTTTAGATTATTTATCGGATCATCAGCCAATTCTTTCAGATATAGTTGAAGAATCTGTGTCACCTCACTTAAAATCAATTCACACAGATTTAACAATTATGTCACTTTCAATATCTACATCTTTTCCTTCTTCAATGGATATCTCTCATCCGTTGACAAGTGGTTGTTCTTTGACGGATAAACTTAACAGCAGTTATCCGTTGATACCATCAGTTTCCACTTCAACGGATACTCCATATCCGTTGATGGTCTCTACACATATAACAGAAATAATTCCAACTGTAGAAGACATGGATACTGTTCAATCACTTTTAGGTTTGAGGGAAGGGAATGTTAATTTGAGTGAGAGGCTGGGTTGCTCCCAGGCAAAAGGAGAGGTTGAGAGTCAACATATGCATGTTATTTCTTCCAGCATGGCAAAAGTAAGTGAGGGGAGTGCCACCTTAGAAGTTAAGGGTGAGGGTGTGAGGGTGTGTGTGAGCCAGGAGGAGCCCCTGATGCAAGAAAATAGAGAAAATGAGAGAAAGGCAGGTACGGAAGCTATAAGGGTGGATCCAGCCATTGCTAGTGAGTCAATGATTGTGTATGATGCAGAAAAGGAAAGACAATTTTCAGCAACATTACAAAGTTGTAATTGATAACATTTCCTTGGATGCTGACACTTTTACTCACCCTGTTCCAGCCTATCAATTGTTGGCTACTCAGGGCAATGTGGAGGCAGAGCAGACTTTGAACATTGTACACACTTCAGAATCTCTCTTAAGAGACAAAGCTGCTATTAATAGGCTGCCTTCTCAAGCTGGTGAGCCATCTGAAGAATTTGGAGTAAATTCTAATGATGATGACTCTAATTCTTTGGATGAGAGCATGAACTTAGGGGGAGCAACAGGCCCAAGTTCTGTTCCTAATCTACCTGACTGGGCATGGGCAAAGGAATCTACACCAGGACAGTTTGGTGTAGCTTTGGCCAAGCAAGTAATGACTATACAGAAGGCCCTTCAGGAGACTACAGATGCTGGTACAAAGGCAATTCTTCAAGCTCATCTAGACTCTCTGCATCTCTTGTAGTTGCAGCATATCAGACAGAATCTAAGTGTGGATGAACTCAAGTAGGATATTGCTGATCTGAAATCCTACAATGCTGAGAAGTTGGATTCAGTCATGCCTTACGGTACTATGCAAGATTTGTTAGTGAGATTGAGGAGAGAATCTGATGCTGACAAGAGGCTGGCCAGGTTGGAAAACAGAGTTCAGATCATTGAAGACTCTATGGTCACCATTCTTCATAATCAATAAACTCAGACAAATCTACTAATGCAGCTGGAAAAAGCACAAGGCTTGACCCCTACCCTTGATGATAACAAAAAAGGGGAGAATAAAAGGGAAGGGGAAGGAGAGCCATCAACAACAGTTTAAATATCTCAAGTGCTAGTTCCTGCCATCACCACTTCTCCAACTATTCAAATCACAGGAAAGCTTGATGGTATTGATCTAATCCAGATAGCAGCAGCTGAATTGCAAGTCAAAGAGGAAAGGAGGAAAATTGATGAAAAGGTGCAACAAATTTTTGGTTCTACAGCTTCTAAATCACAATCTGTGAAGCATAGCACAAAGGTGGAATCAATTATTATGGAGCTCAAGCCAGTAAGGAGGAATAAGGTTGGAGAGACTTCTGCCAAGAATATGAAACCTATGGTTCTCAAACCCAACAACAGATCCAATAAGGACTCTACAAAGAATCCTCTAAGCCTTGCTCAGATGAAAGAAGGGGATTTTCCTCTTCCAAAGCCTGATGAAGACAAGGTTTTGGGTGGAAGTATCATAAAGCACAAAGAGACCATGGATGTGGTTAAAAGGATGAACATAGCTATTATCTTTAGAGAGGGAAAGAGCATTTGTGTGAAGAAAAGAAAGAAATTGAAGACAAGAGTGAAGATGTAGGTATGGGGGACATGTTTAGTGATGATGTGGGAGAAAGAAGTAAGGAAAGAGAGGAATGACAGAAAGGGAACAGAGAGAAGGCCAATGCAAAAAGAAAGATGGTAGATGAGACTGAAGAAACCTAATCAAAATCCAAACCACTACCTTCTATTCCTGAACCCATTGTGCCTGACCCCTTCATAAACATCCATGGTGAAACAATCACTCCTAAGGAGGAACCAATTGATTGGGACACCATCAAATTGCCCACCTTCTTAACCTCTTCTCCACCATCAAAGAAGCAGAAAAGAAAAATCAAATCAACACCTCCTCCAACCTCAATCAAATTCACTCAGAAGCCTAAGCCTAAGCCACAAGCCTCTAAGGATGATTATGTTCACATTTGTGACATAAAGAAATTTTCAGACATTGAACTCTATCTGGATGAGGTGGAGGAAGTAAGGGGAATAGATGCCTACAGACAGCTGCCATAAAGACTAGTGTTCAAATACAAAGGAAGTGGGGAAAGAACTTGGCCTCTCTATAGGATTCTGAATGAAGGCTACTCTACCTTGATTAGAGTCTACTCAGCCATAAAAAGGGATTCTGGCTTTACCAGGACTGCCAAGACTGAGATTCTCAACAAGATTGCCAACATAAAGAAGACTTGGTGGGAGCCCAATGCCTTACCTAGAACATTACTCATTCAAGAAAGAGGAATTACAGTTCACAAATCACCTCATTGGTTGATGGAGTTCAGAGACAACAAAGGAGTCAGAAGATTTTTCAGACTTGAAGATCAGCTCAAGATTGCCAGTAATGAAACTCTCAAGGCTATGCAATCTAAGTTGGACATCAATGAAGAAGATGAAGATGAGTTCTACAGACAACTTCAACTTCAAATAGAGGAGAATGACAGGAGGCTAGGAAAGAAAACAAGGGATCAAAGGAAAAGAAATTAATCTGCTCAAGTTAAAGGAGCACCCTTGGAAACAATGTAATTCTTCAATTTCATCTCAGCATACACATTTTTACAGCACTTTTGAATTTCTGCTTTATTACAGTTAATATGTTTGTCAAGTGTTTTGATATCATCAAGCTAAACCCAAATTTATGCCTACAGTTCTAGTAGACATATATAGAGGGAGATTGTTAGGAATATGTGTATTAGTTTGATGATAAGTTAAACAAAACACTTAAGTAGAAATCTAGTGTTTGTAGCCTCAACGGATAAGACCATCTTGGCTATCCATTGAAGGAGTAGCTTTACTTAGAAATAAGTTTAGTATTGTAGCATATTTCATTCTCTGGATTCAAGTTATAATTCTTAGATGTTGTGGGAAATTATCTGTCATGTTGACTACTAGTGGATATGCAAATAGGAGGGCTAATTGTAAATATTTCATGCCTTGTAATTTTGTATAAGTGAAGAAGTATCAACTGGTATTGAAGACCTTCAACGGATAAGAAACAAAGCTTCAACAGATGTCTCTAAAGCTTCAACGGATAATATCCATCAACGGATAAGTGCTTCAACGGATAAAGACTTCAACTGCTAATGCATCAACGGATAAAGCTTCAACGGATAAAGCCTCAACGCATAAGGCATCAACGGATGAAAGCTTCAACGGATGCTTAGTTCAATAGCAGTTGATAGTGAAAATTCATAAGCTGACAGAGGCACATGGGTTGACAGAGACAAACTGGAATGTGGCAGCCTCTAGGAGGAATCAAGAAAATGCAGCATTTCCATTCTGGTGCAAACAAGGGAGTATTCAAAGATTAACAGCTAAACCCAAATTGTATTGGATAGAAAAATGAAGAAGAAACATGTGAAGAGTCTTTTTAATTGTATTTTACAGTTTTGTCTTCACTTGTAAACTTGGTGATATATAAACCAAGTAGCAGCTAGTAATTAGGTGTGAATTTTCAAGAGCTGTTTAGAAAAATCCAGAGAGAAAATCATCTAGTTTGTACTAGGAAGCAGATGTGATTTAATTCTTTGAATCATATATTTTCTGAAATAACACATCTCTGGTGGAATAAAAAATCCACCAGAAAAGTTTTTAAGTTCTTTGTGTTCTTTACATTTGTGTTTGAATATATATCTGTCTGTATTAGCCTCAAGCAATTCACACACATCTGCTCACTAAAACACGTAGCCTTAGAAACTGCTCAAAACTTGAAAAAGTTTTGAGATTTACATTCAACCCCCTTTCTGTAAATCTCATTGTTAGTCCACTAGGAACAATATGGTTATTATTCAATGCTAAGATGATAACTAATTGAGATTGTTTATAACTAAGAATTAAACTAATAATTATAACTACGAGAATAAGATTTATTGAATTAATAAATATGACAAACATAGGATTCTAATTTCATTAAATACTTCATTCAATAGTCTTATTGATCTTAACCCTAGCATGCAATGGTGATGACACTAATCAGATAACACGAAACCAATAAACGCCAACTTTCGTTGCACGAGTACCATACTACCAGTCATCCACAAAAGAGATGGAAGCTGAATAGACACCAATTATATTGAGACCCTATATGTCTATAGAATTTGATAACATAACGGTTTAAGAACAAGTTATCTATCTTGATTACATAGGGCAAGTAAGATGGTTAAAATTACCTACAAATCATGCATGACAATAACATGAACCTATGCTAGCATGGCAAGTTCTAAATCCTTAAGTTCAATTTCGCTTTATTAAGAATTAACACACTATCTTATAAGTTCGCGATGCTCATAAGACGAATACGCACAACCAATACTAGGATATCATACAATCACCACTTACTAAGGCATCAAACAATTTAACTAAAGAAATCCATAAGTAAATCCGCTAGAACCCCACGATAACGACTAGCCCATAATCGGACTCATCATCAACGTGGGTTCCGATGAAAGCGTGGTATATAAAATGTAGTCTTTATAACGAATAAATGAAACCAAATACAAACAAGAGTATAGGTTCAATAAAATAAGAAACGAGCATTCAAGATTATAACTCAAAACAAAGATTCACAAGAATAAACTAGATCGTCTTCGCCTTTGTTGAATTGTGCTATAGGTCTCTTGCCGTCTTCTCCTTGCGCTCTGGTAAGTCTCCTTATTAAAAAACAATCTTAAGTTATCAATATATAGCAGTCCAATCAACCCAGAAGTTCAGAAATTAGAATTGTAATAGAATCAGGATTTTATTATCCCGACACGGGACGGCCGCGCGCTTCATCAGTGCGGGCGCGCTGGCTTTCTATACTTCGGCGCGGTCGCGTATTGTGCGGGCGCGCTGGACTTCTGCCAGAAATAACTTCTTTTCTTTTTTCTTTATCCTGCAGCTTCGAGTCGGCTTCAATGAGCTTTTATTCCAGCACCACCTAGACACCATATTAGCACCAAAACAATGCTAATTCATCTGATTCACATATTAATGCCTGAAATGCAAAAACACTAGAAAACACGTTAAAACACTTAACAACTTGAGTACAAATGCACCAATCTAAAGCTTATTAGAGCATTATAAAGTGTCATAAATGCCACTCAACATACCCCAAACTTGAATTGATACTTGTCCTCAAGCATAAACAGACTCAAAAATAAGAAATAAAATACATGAATATAACTAACATGAATGCAATGATCCCCATAGAATAACTAAACCAACCAGTAAGCAACACCTCAGCAAATGCAATCATTCGCATAAAGATCAATCAAATCCCCCAAATCAACCTACAAACTAGAGACGTGTGTGTGTGTGTGCAAATGCTTACATATATACTATCGTAACTAGACCGACAATCATGACTCACTACTTATCAAAGCAATCACAAGTTTATAAATAGAATAAAAGCTAGACTCAAAATAACTTATAACACTTCAATTCTTATATCATAATTTCTATGGATTCATGCTTTTATTCACAATAACACAACACAAGTATGCTTATTTGATCGTGCAATGAGTGAGGTCCACAAAAGATTTATACAATAGTACCCATGTAACGAGCGTTAGGTTAGCGGATCCCAGATTATAAAAGCCTTAGGTCACTAGGCACAAAGTCTCCTAAGAACTTAATAACTCTAGTACTAAAGAGCCCACTCGTGATCAATTATGTATAACACTTATTCTTCTTTTTTCCCTTTTTTTCTTTGTTCTCTTCTTTTTCCTTTTTTTCACAAATTTATGAATGAGTGCGTTTCGCTCCATCTCGTTCAACCCTAGACTACTCATATAAATATGAGCCGGCTACTAGCCATTTGACACCTAGCCACATAACTAGAAATGAAATCCAATTTCTCCAATATTTTAAATATCCATGTCTTTTATTATTAAGAGAATACCCTAAATTCTAAATATAAACAAGTGATTAACCCTCGACAATCTAACGAATCATGACTATGATCTAGCACTCTAGCAACCTATAAGACTTAGTAAAATACAAGTTTCTCTAGCATGCAAATTAATCCAAAAAGACTCAATATCACCAAACATGACATCACTACACTAGCATCAATATCACAAATCAATCGGACAATTATCTAAGGTAACATGTTATAATGCAAATGCATGAAACTGCATGAACAAAATATCATAAGGCTAACAAAAATAATAATAAAAAACTATATGGAAAAATATGCAAACTATATGAAATAAAACTATCATGAATATGCAAACTATATAAGACTCACACAAACTATATTCCTTTAACTACTACCCCCAAAGTTAAAATATGCACTATCCTCAGTGAAGGTAATAGTAAGGAATCAGGCATACCTACTGTGAATCAGAATCCTCACCCTCAACGGGTGGAGTGTCAGGCGTGTCTGGAGGCGGATACTCTGAATCCTCACCAAAAACTGGCCACTGGATGTCAACACCGGTGGCGCTAAAAGCTGTCCCAAGTGCCTGGGTGAGATCGTATGCAAACCGACTATGGATGTCGTGCATAGCATCCATCCTCCTTGCGAGACGCCTATACTGCGTCGAACTCAAACCAGCTCCCATCTTTGCTCCTGTTGTTACTGCTGCGATGAACCAGCCTCCACTCCATACTGAGCTCTCCAAGCTGCTCGACGGGCATGCTGAGAACCTCCTGCATTAGCTTCCTCCATAGGCACACCGCCTAGCAGATGGTCATAAGAATAACCCTGCCCCTGAGGATCAAACTTCCCTCCATACCACTCCTGCATACTATGCAGCGTAGAACTATCAATAGGAGCACTGGGAAGCTGCAGCTGCTCATGTACTGGCCAATGAACATCAACTGCCACGCATAACTTCGTCACAACGGACGCGTACAGAATAGCACATGTAGTACCTCCCCTCAAGAATCTTAGAATCCCCTGATATATTACCATCCCCAAGTTAATATAATCACCCTGGAAAATACTCCAAAGCAGGCGAGCACGCTCCACATTAATCTCATGAACATGCGAAGATGGCATGATGTTAGCACAAATAAATGAGTTCCAAGCCCGTGCAAACCTGTTCATGCACGACGCCGGGAAAGTGGAGTAATCAGTAGTGCCCCTCTTGAACTTCCAATGAGTCTCAGGCATACTGAGAGTAGCAACGATGAGATCCAAATCAAAGTCCTCCGGAGTCTTATCGTTCCACGTGTCCTGACCCACCTTCCTCACGGGCTACTCAATCACCGCCCTGATAGCATCAGCACTGTACTCTACAGTCCTCCATCTCACCACCGTGAACCCATTCTTCTCCTTCTGGGCGTTTGCATAGAACTCCCGCACAACACTCATGGGCACAACATCGGGCGCCTCACAAAATAAAACCCAGCCCATCTCCAGAATCATCTCTAACAGCTTACCATCCTTCCCTGATGGCATAAAACCTCGCTCCTTAGAAATTGGCTTCAAAAGAAGCCTCGTGTACTCCTCTTCAGCCTCAGGAGTAGAAAATCTGGGCCTCACACCACCTGCAGATGAAGAATCGGTGGTACTACTTCCAACTTGTGTTCTTTGTCTCTTGGGTGCCATCGGGATTGAAGAAGAAAGAGTAAAAGCTTAAGTGTTTAGAGAGTATTTGTGTTTGAGAGTTTATGATGTGGTGGAGAAGTTGTGTATAAGTGTATGTATTTATAGGTGGAAAGGTATGAATTATAAAAGAAATAGAAGTGGGAATTGATTATGGGAATCGTGGGAATAATGGAATTGATTAGGAGAGGGAATTATGGGATGTGGAAGAGTAAAAATTGGGTTGGAATTAATTTTGGATTAAAAGTCCCTATTTTACCTTAATAACTGCTGAAATAATTTTTTTCGAACAGGACCCGGCGCGGGCGCGCTCACTCTCTGGAAAATCGGCGCGGGCGCGCTTGGCTACTGGAAAAAAGGCGCGGGCGCGCGCTTGTTCAGCGTGGGCGCGCCCAGCTTCTGTAGTTGGCCCTGAATTTTTTTCTTTTTCTGGTTTTTTTGTGTTTTTCTCTTTTCTTCTTGCTTCTTCTACCTACTAATGTACAACATACTTGGGTTTCCTCCTAAGAAGCGCTTCTTTTACATCTCTAGCTAGACGTAGAATCTCGAGATCAAATGGACAATAAAACGGCACTGACCATCTCGCGGTTTACCGTGTCACCATAATAATGCTTCAATCTTTGACCATTTACCTTGAACGCTTGGCCCGAATCATTCTCAAAAAATTTCACCGCTCCATGTGGAAACACAGTTTTGACAATGAACGACCCTGACCATCTTGACTTCAACTTTCCAGGAAAAAAACGGAGACGAGAGTTGAACAAAAGAACTTGTTGCCCTGACACAAATAATTTGAGCACTAGACCCCTATCGTACCACCTCTTGAGTTTCTCCTTATACATTTTATTATTCTCATAAGCTTGAAGTCGAAACTCGTCAAGTTCATTTAATTGAAGCATCTTTTTCTTCCCAGCTGCATCCAAGTCCAGATTCAACTTCTTCAAAGCCCAATATGCTTTATCCTCGAGCTCCATAGGCCAATGACACCCCTTACCATAAACCAACCGAAACGGCGACATTTCCAACGGAGTCTTATATGTTGTTATATACACCCAAACAGCTTCATCAAGCTTCAAAGACCATTCCTTCCTTAATGGACACACCACTTTCTCCAAAATTTGCTTGATCTCTCTGTTAAATACCTCAGCTTGACCATTCGTCTGAGGATGATAAGCCGTAGCAATGCAATGATTCACATTATACCTTTTCATCATAGCAGTGAAATTGCGATTACAAAAATGCGACCCCTCATCACTGATTATGGCTCTTGGAGTTCCAAACCTTGTGAATATCTGCTTGTGAAGAAAATTAAGCACCATTTTCGCATCGTTCATTGGCAACGCCTTGACTTTAACCCATTTCGACACGTAATCAACCGCCAACAAGATATACTGATTGCTACAAGATGAGACAAATGGCCCCATGAAGTCAATTCCCCAAACATCGAAGACCTCAACCTCGAGAAGCACATTAAGAGGCATCTCATCCCTCTTAGATATATTACCCACACGTTGACATCGATCACATCTTAAAACGAACTGATGAGCATCTTTAAACAATGTCGGCCAAAAGAAACCTGCATGAAGAACACGAGCTGTTGTCTTTTCTCCACCATAATGTCCTCCATAAGCCGTTGAGTGGCAATCTCGTAAGATACCCCCACCCCCCACCCCCGATTTCGCTGTAAGTAATACATCTCCTGATGATTTGGTCAGCACCTTGGCGAAAGAGAAACGGTTCATCCCACATATACCACTTCACCTCATGTAGAAACTTCTTCCTTTGAGCATAAGATAAGTCGGGAGGCATGATATTACCCACAAGATAGTTCACAATATCTGCAAACCACGGTTCTTCTTTTTGCACTCCAAATAATTGCTCGTCGGGAAAAGACTCATTTATCAATGTCTTATCCAATGAAGTAGCATTATGATTTTCTAAACGTGAAAGATGATCAGCGACCTGATTTTCAGTTCCCTTTCTATCCTTGATCTCTAGTTCAAATTCTTGGAGCAAAAGAACCCATCTGATCAATCTAGGCTTCGAGTCCTTTTTTGAGACGAGATATCGAATTGCGGCGTGATCAGTGAAAACTGTCACCTTAGTCCCAAGTAGATAAGAACAAAATTTCTTAAAACCATAGACAATACCCAAAAGTTCTTTCTCCGTAGTAGTATAATTCAGTTGGGCACCATTTAGGGTCTTACTAGCATAGTAGACCACATGAATTATGTCGTTCTTCCTTTTCCCGAGAACTGCTCCAACTGCGTAATCGCTTGCATCGCATATCATCTCAAAAGGCTCATTCCAATCAGGTGCAGTTCGGTGTCGTGATTAGACTCTTCTTCAATGTCTCAAAAGCTGCAAGGCACTCGTCATCAAACTTGAAAGGAACATCTTTCTCTAACAGACTGCATAAAGGCTTTGAAATTTTCGAGAAGTCTTTGATGAAACGGCTGTAGAAACCTGCATGACCAAGAAAACTGCGAATTCCCTTTACAGAAATGGGTGGAGGAAGATTTTCAATGACTCCCACCTTGGCCTTATCAACCTCAAGACCCTTACTAGAAACTTTATGCCCGAGAATGATGCCCTGTCGCACCATGAAGTGACATTTTTCCCAATTGAGAACCAGATTGGTCTCACACACCTCTTGAGAACATGTCCCAAATTTTGCAAGCATTCATCAAATTAATCGCCAAAGACTGAGAAGTCGTCCATGAATACCTCCACATTCTGGCCAATCATGTCAGAAAAGATGGCCATCATACATCTCTGAAATGTGGCTGGCACACCACACAGACCAAAAGAAACTCGTCTGAAGGTGAAAGTACCAAAGGGACAAGTGAAGGTAGTTTTCTCCTAATCTTCTGGAGTGATACAAATCTGACTGTAATCCGAATAGCCATCCAGAAGACAATAGTACTCATGACCGGCCAACCTGTCCAACATCTCATCAATGAAGGGCAAAGGGAAGTGATCCAGAAGACCTTAAAGTGATTGCCTTTACCTGCTCCTTAGCTTCCCTCTTTCCTGGCACTTCAATGTCACTAGGTACGGTACCAGGTTGACGATTTAGCAAGGCATTGGCAATTTGCCCAATTTGATTTTCCAAGGTCTTGATAGAAACGGCTTGACTCTTGCACATAAGCTTCAACTCCTCTAATTCAGATTTTTCATTGGCTTGTTGCAGTTGGAGTTGTTGTCTTGGTGCATATTGTGGTTGCTGAAAACCAGGGGGGTTGTACTGTTTAGCTGGGTACTGCTGATACGGTTGTTGAACTGCATTCTGAGTGTTGCTCCAACTGAAATTAGGATGATTACGGTTGTTGGGATGATAGGTGGCTGGCACTGGTTGCTGCGATCACTGGAAGTTGCTTACAAACTGAGTTGATTCACTAGAAATTGTGCACTGATCAGTCTTGTGGGCACCAGCACAAAGCTCACAGACACTAGAGATTTGATTAACTCCATAATTAGCCAAAGTGTCCACCTTCATCATCAAAGCCTGAAGTTGGGCAGCGATAGCAATTGCTGCGTCCAACTCCAGAATTCCTGCGACTTTTTCCTGAGTCAGCCTCTGAGAAGGATTCGGGTACTCATTAGCAACCATCAATTCAATAAGTTCATAAGCTTCATCGTAGCTCTTAGCCCACAAGGCTCCTCCTGATGATGCATCAAGCATGGGTCTATAAGTAGCACCCAATCCATTTTAGAATTAATTAATAATCATCCAATCAGGCATGCCATGGTGTGGGCACTTCCTTAGCATCTCCTTATATCGATCCCAAGTCTCACACAGAGATTCCCCTGTTTGCTGAGCAAACTAGGTAAGAGCATTCCTAATTGCAGCAGTCTTCGCCATGGGGAATAATTTAGTGAGAAACTTTTGCGCAAGATCCTCCCTGGTGGTGATAGATGCTGCTGGAAGAGAGTGTAACCAGCACTTAGCCTTGTCCCTTAGAGAGAATAGAAATAGGCGTAGCTTGATAGCATCTTCAGTCACATCATTGAATTTAAAAGTGTCACATATCTCGATGAAATCCCTGATGTGCATGTTGGGGTTTTCAGTAGGAGAACCCCCAAACTGAACTGAGTTTTGTATCATCTAAATCGTGCTTGACTTGATCTCAAAAGTGTTAGCCCTGATGGCCGGTCTGATGATGCTTGACTGAATGTCATTAATCTTAGGCTGAGAATAGTCCATCAAAGCCTTCGGATTTTCTGCTTGATCTCCCATTTCTACTAAAACTGGTTCTTCGACTTTCTCTTCTTCTTCTACATTCTTTTCTTCCTCAGAAGCTTCCTTCCGAACTACCACAACTTCTTCCTCGGCTTTATCTAGTGTTCTCTTACGAGTACGCGAACGCGTATGCATGCACTCTCGCTAGAGTACCTGAAATAAGACAAGGAAACAGATAAGTAACAATGTCTGAGTCAGTGAACTTTAACGACCACTGATGGAAAGCACATAAACTATCAATTAACACTGCAGTCCCCGGTAGCGGCGCCAAAAACTTGTTAGTCGCTAAACACGCGCTAATAATATACACAAGTATATGAGTTCGCAAGTAGTATAGAATATTTTCTAGTTCGTTCCCACAGAGACTGTATTGGTTAACTAATTAATTCACACACTTAAGCAATAATTTATGGTTATTCTTCAATGCTAAGATGATAACTAATTGAGATTGTTTATAACTAAGAATTAAACTAATAATTATAACTACGAGAATAAGATTGATTGAATTAATAAATATGAAAAATATGGGATTCTAACTTCATTAAATACTTCATTTAATAGTCTTATTGATCTTAACCCTGGCATGCAATGGTGATGACACTAATCAGATAACACGAAACTAATAAACGCCAACTTTCGTTGCACGAGTATCATACTACCAGTCATCCACAAAAGAGATAGAAACTGAATAAACACCAATTATATTGAGACCCTAAATATCTATAGAATTTGACAACATAACGGTTTAAGCACAACTTATCTATCTTGATTACATAGGGAAAGTAAGATGGTTAAAATTACCTACAAATCATGCATGACAATAACATGAACCTATGCTAGCATGGCAAGTTCTAAATCCTTAAGTTTACTTTCGCTTTATTAAGAATTAACACACTATCTTATAAGTTCGCGACGCTCATAAGACGAATACGCACAACCAATACTAGGATATCATACAATTACCACATACTAAGGCATCAAACAATTTAACTAAAGAAATCTATAAGTAAATCCGCTAGAACCCCACGATAACGACTAGCCCATAATCGGACTCATCATCAACGTGGGTTCCGATGAAAGCATGGTATATAAAATGCAGTCTTTATAACGAATAAATGAAACCAAATACAAACAAGAGTATAGGTTCAACAAAACAAGAAACGAGCATTCAAGATTACAACTCAAAACAAAGATTCACAAGAATAAACTAGATCGTCTTCGCCTTTGTTGAATTGTGCTACACGTCTCTTGTCGTCTTCTCCTTGCGCTCTGGTAAGTCTCCTTATTAAAAAATGATCTTAAGTTATCAATATATAGCAGTCTAATCAACCCAGAAGTTCAGAAATTAGAATTGTAATAGAATCAGGATTTTATTATCCCGACAAGGGCGGGGTGCGCTTCATCAGCGTGGACGCGCTGGCTTTCTGTACTTCGACGCGGCCGCGCGCTGGACTTCTGCCAAAAATAACTTCTTTTCTTTTTTCTTTATCCTACAGCTTCGAGTCGGCTTCAACGAGCTTTTATTCTCGCACCACCTAGACACCATATTAGCACCAAAATAATGCTAATTCACCTGATTCACAGATTAATGCTTGAAATGCAAAAATACTGGAAAACACGTTAAAACATTTAACAACTTGAGTACAAATGCACCAATCCAAAGCTTATTAGAGCATTATAAAGTGTCATAAATACCACTCAACATCATCTCTAAAGATTACTGACGGAATAGCTTTTGTTGATCACATTTGATTGTGAGGCTCTTTCTTTGATCATATGCCTTGAGTATCAATTACCAATAATATATATGAATCAATTAACTTGTTATGTCCTGCACTCACAAATGTATTTCTTGGTACCCAACTTATTAGTTTGGGTCCAGATGGATTAGAGATATTATTATAATCATAGATTACAACAGCTGCAACCTTATCATGCTAATTCTTATCTTTGACTGGCCATTTTCTCCATTTTTATACCCTCGACAAATTTATCTCTAGGCTAGGGGAAATTGGTTCCAACCTTACATAAGGAGGACTAACAGTCTTTGCCCTATTGTAATCCTAAACATGCTTCTTCTATAATTAATGCAAGTACTAAGAGATGCATTCATGGCATAAAAATAAGTAAGCATTGAAATAGGAGTACATGGCATTCATTAAGAAATATTACACATAAGAATTAAGCTAGACATGCATGATATGGAATAAACAGAATTAACAAATAAATTACTAATTCTATCAAGTCCAATCCTGTTGATGAATCTCATATAGCTATCTCAATCCAATTATAAACTAACACATCTTAACAAACAATTCAGATCACATGAATAAATTACATTGTAATAGGATATGGACAATAAGCATTAACAAAGGTCTTAAGTGCTGGAAAACATATACCTCGCTAAAGCAATTAATCATGTTCAACAAATATTCAAACACATATTTAAGATCATCTAAAGTGACATGCACAAGTTAAACATCAATCATAGTTACCTGAAAAATATTCTAGTGAACTAGTTCAACATTATCTATGTGTGATGCTATCATACTTGTGTGAGTGTTAAACATTTAAACACTAAGATCTTATCATGCATTGAATATTAAGAGAAAAATATTGCAGTGGTTCAAGAAATTGAAACCTGAGATATCTAAGTTAGACCATCTTCAGACATTGCTATGAAAGCAAGATATTCATGATCTTCCTTCTTGTCATCTGATCTATCCCAACTCTTTCCCGATGCACTATAAGTTTTGACTGGCTGCTTCCCAGGTTGAGAGGAGGGTTCCCTCCTCGGTGTCAATCCTTTGAAAAGCGGGCACACTATTCTAAGAGGTGTCGGGTATGATCTCGTGGAGGGTTTCATGAAATTGTCCTTCATATTGGTGCAGGTTGTTTATGTCTTGGGTTTAATGGTCCCATTTGAGATATCTTATGACTAAAAATCTCTTGATTACTACGGCGTTGGTTAATCCGATGGGACCAATTAATACTTAAGCTCCAAAAGTTTAGTATTCTGTAAATGATTAAGGGTTTTTAAAAGAAAAAAACCTTCCATCTAGTGCCAAATGATAATGCTTCCTAATCCACTCTACCAAAATTACCCTCTTCCGTTAATGTTTTGACGGATATGTGGTGTAGTTGTTAGTGGAGAATCTACAAAATATTGCACGACCGAGGGAGGTGGCTGTCAAGCACCTCCGGCGTGAGAGTAAGTAACTAGTGATGGAGAATAACAAGAAATAGTAATTGAAAAGAAAATGTTTGGTGCCTGAGAGTTATTATATTTGAGTGATATAAATGCTAAAGTGGTGAGAGTAAATGTGAGAATCAGAGAGTATGTTCATGTGCGTGAGTTATATTGGTATTTATAATATTTGGTTTTACCTTCTGTTACCTCCTAATCCATAGGTTTGCTCCTTTTTTGGTGACAGCATGACATGATGGCATGTCCCTTTTTATGAAATGATGTCATATTAACTATTTTCGTGGAAGCTTCCTCTTATCCTGGAGTAATAAATGATGGAATGAACTTATCCCAAGAAGTAAGAGTCTGTTGGAAGGAGGGTAATATCTATAGTCCGGAAGTTGGTACGCTGGAAGAAGAGTGTATCATTGATTCGTGAGTTAAAGCATTAGCTTACTTCACATTTATTAGTTAACTTTGTAAATATGATAGGTTGACCATGTGATAACCTCGGACATCATTTGACATGAAGGGTAAAAAGGTGAACTCAAAGAGGGTATTCTTACATGGACAAATCTGTCATTGGACATGAATAAATGTCCAACTATTTTTATACTCATGTTAACTTAATATATACTAGTTTAAAACCCGTGCGATGCACGAATTGTTTTTAATATTATATAATTTTTAAATTTAATTTGAAGTGATCTTATTTATTAGAAATTTTTGATAATATGATTTGATAATTATTTTAAATTACGCATGTGTATAATTTAGTGAAGTTTTAGTTTTTAAATAAAATTTCACTGATTGAAAGATTTAGTTTTGTTAAAATTCATAGATGTGTTTATAAAAGATAATTATGTTTTAATTAAAAGATAAATTTTAACTCACATCAATAGTAAACGAATTATCTTTAATTTGGTATATCGAACAAATCTAACTAATTATAATTTATTTTGGTTTAATTTATTTAAACCTGGATCAATAATAAAAATGTTATGAATCAATAATAAAAAATTTATGTTAACCCGAATAAATGTATATATTATTTTATTTTAGCGGATATAGTTATTTTATTATTTTTAATTTTGATTTATCATGAATCAATTGTATAATTTTTTTTATCACGGGGAAATAACATGTATTGATTTATTTTAGTCCGATGCAATTATACCAACTAAAAAATTATCTCCATTTTCATTTTGTTAAAATAGTTTTAGATATTATAGAAATTGAATAAAACCCGTAATTATATAAATCCAAACATTTTACACACAGATCTGTGTTAGGTCCCAATTTGTTTGTAGAAGGGGGGGTTGAATGCAAACAATACCGTTTAGTCGAATAAAATGCGGAATAAAATTGTGAAACAAAATTCAAGTTAAATAAAACTTTTATTAAACTTGAAAGGTGTTACAACTACGGTATCGGTTACAAGGGATTAATCTCAAATCAATTATTACAAATTTAGAATAAATTCGACATGAACTTTTTCTATTTTTGTAATTAAAAGATCAAATGCTAAAAGCGATTTGAGATTAAGTTCTAGGGATTTTAATCCGCTAGATTGATATACAAGAACAAGATAAGTAATTCTAGTGGTTTGGATTTAACATTAACAAACTAGAATATTGATCTTGAATAAGCAGATGAATGATGAAATATTTTTCTTTTGTTTTCTGCTGTGTTCTCTCTTGTTCTGTATTGGTTGCTCTCTTTTTGGATGATATGATCTTCTGCTTCTTTTGTTTCTTTTTAAGTAAACAGCCGAATGCAAATGAACTGCAATGACAATCCTTTGAACCAGCATGACTTTCGGTATGACAATTGATTGTCATACCGATTGTTACATAAGTACAATTCAGATTGTCTTGCAAAGATTAATAACAGATTTTTAATCTAATAAAAATTCTAACAAGACAATTAAATGAATTAGCATGACTTTCGGTATGACTATTGATTGTCATACCGATTGTCATACTAATACAATCAGTTTGCCTTGTTTCAATTTAAATAGATTTTAAACCAATTAAAATTCTGTAATTCCTTAATATTAATTCTAAATTAATTAATCAATTTAATTCAATTAATTAATAAATTAATCCTTGCAGATATAATTTATTTTCTTAATTAAATTATATGACTTAATTAATTAATGGAGAATTAATACTAACCCTGAGCAGCAACCATTCTTCTGACAATCTTCTGAAAGTCACTGAGACTTATGAATCAATTCCGTCACTTCAATGCTGACACTCGATGTACTGTCTGGTTCATGAGTGACTAACTTTCGTGACGTTTCTTCATGTCTTGACTTTGTTGTTCTGATTGAATCCTTGTAATAAATGATACCTTGACGAGATCTCTGTCACTTGATTAAATCCACGATCTTGATTTATATCACTGAGGCATGATTAAATTCTTGAACTTCTTCCAGTGAATCTTCAAGTCTGCAGATGAACAATGTTTCTTTATTCTTTGACAGATGTTACTTTGTGAGATCTCTCTGATGATTGATCCACTATTTACTTATTACATTCTTATTTGAGTTGAGTTAAATACTCGAATAAACGAGTAGGCTATGACATATGCCTTTCAATCTCCCCCTATTTGCTTGTTAGACAATAACAACAAATACCTAGAGGATAACTCAACTAACAAATAAGAAAAAGATATAAACAGTAATGTAAAGTAAATAGCAGAAAAGTTCTGGATTATATTTAACATTTTCCAGATTCCAAATGAAATTTACAAGTGAATACAAGATAGATGTTCCTCTAGCCTGAACATATAACTACATTAGTCTATCTTGATTCATAACGCTCTAATCATATTAAATTGAGTTTTGAGCTAATTGACTTTAGTTGTCTTCTCTTCTGACTTCACCTTCTTCTAAATCTTGAAGCAATTCCTTGTCAAAGACACGATCTTTTTCTGAAGTGAAGCTTGCAGGTCTGACTGGTTGAACTCCAACTGACTTCAACTTATTCTTGAGTTGATTGTACCTTTTAACATTCTTTTCACAATAAGCTTGAATCAAGTCAGCAGCTTGAGTCTTCAACATGGATGAATATCCAGCAGTTCTCAAATGATGTTCCATCCAGACCAGATGCTTAGCTGAGTAGTCTTTAAGAGATTGTACATCTAGCTGACAGATTTGAAGACAATCAGACTTAAAGAATCTCACCTGATGAGGATTGTTGACCACTTGAGGACTAGCCCTGCTGGCAAACTCTTTAAGCCTTTCCCGAAGAACTTCATTCAATTCTGAGCTTCTTTTGACTTTGTTTAAAAGAACCCAAATCTCTGACAACGAACGATTCTCAAATAGATGAAGTGACACCTTGAATGATCCTTCACTCTGACAGTATACAAAAATGCTCATCTCATTTAGGGATCTATCAAAAGCAGCTGTGATCCTTGAGACTTCAGTCTTGATAGCATTCATGTACATGTCATTGTTAGGATTTGAGATTTCCAGCTTGTCAAGAAGATGTAAGAACTGCCTATCATTGTTAGTGCATAGCTGAGGCATATCGAGTACTCTCCTAGCTTCATCCCACTTTTCACCAATCTTTAGTCTGACATCTCTTCTCCTTTCTTGAGCTTTAATGTCATGAAGACGTTGCTTTTGAAGAGTTTCTGTTCTTTGTATGTCTTTTCTCCTGTCAATGATCTGTGAGACCTTCTTGAGTTCAGCTTCTTTTCTTTGCATCTCTGACTGCTCTTTCTGAAATTCTTTCTCAAACCTAGGATCCACTGTATCTTCTTCTTCCCAATCTTCAAAATCACTTTCTTCTTCAGCTTCAAATAACCCATCTTTATCTTCCTGAACTGGTTCAGTGGGAATGTCAAAAATATCGAAGTCATCCTGTTCTCCACTGTAGTAGGCATCATCAGCCTTTCCTTTATCTCCAGCAGAAGTATCTTTTTCTTTCCCTTTGGTACTACTCCCTTTCTTCTCCCCCTTAGTTGAGGGATCCTCTGCTGACTTTCCTTTGAAACCTCCACCACTTCCAGAGCCTGATCCTCCACCAGACGGTCCTTCAAAATAAGCTCTTTGTTCTTCATTAGGGCAATGAGAATTCTTGATCATGTAATATAAGTGCTTCATCCCTTCATTTAGATGTTCCATGCCCGTCTCTATCTTTAGAAATCTTGAGTTGTCCAGTGAATGATTCATCTCAACGAGGTCTTCAAGAGAAGTCATTCTTGTATGTAGGGAGCAGAAGTTGGATATGTCATCAGCTGATAAATTTGGAGTGTCCTGAATAGAATTGAGCTTTGGTATTACAGTAGTCTTTAAATCTGAGATGTCATTCCTTATGATTGCAAGCTGATTGTTGACAGAGGTGGAAGAAGAAGACCGTTCAACCACTTATGCTTTGAATGCTTGAGCTTCAGCTTGACTTTTAGCAAGTTCTTCTTTCAGGGCAGCAATCTGAGCTAACAGGTTGACAGTATCAGTGTCTGTGTGTGCTCTCACCTGAAGTTCACTCGTTTTTGGTTCACTCATCTCACGTGCATGTGTTTCTCTCAATATGATTGCTCGTGAGGAGTCTTCCAGCTGCTGTTCTTGTGTACCTGCATTAAAAATCACCCTAGCCTCTTCAAGAGAGGTCAGTGGTGGTGCAATGGGAATTCGCGAGTCCCGATCCTCAGTCAATACTATCAAATCTTTTGGAATAGATGTCTGAATTGCTTCAGGGATAGATTGACCGAGTTGCCCTCCACTTTCTCCAGATAAATCTGCGAGTGGAGAATCCCATAAGGGAGCCAGAGGTGTTGGATCTGGGAGGGGAGAAAATGACTCTATTAAAGATGGCGGAGAGTCAGATTTTCCCTCTGAAGCATGTGACTGCTCTTCTGCCGTAACTATGGCAGGCACTGTAACCGACTCTACTGTGCACTCCTCGCTGTGTGTCCTGAGTATGATCTGGGGAAGTGTATGGTTCCATTGTGAGTAATGGAATTGTGCTTGACTCAGTACAAGATGCCATGGCCCTATGGCGAATTTCAATAGATGCATCCTGTTGAGAGAATGCCTCCAGTAACTGTTCATTGGCCATTTCAAAGTCCATGTCCTGTTGGGAGGACAAGGATGGGCTTTCAGATGCCTCAGAATAGGTTTTTCTTTTCTTAGGAGGAGGCAGAGCTGAGGGTTCACTCATATTTGACAATGTACTACTTCCTAGTAATCTCCTGGGTAACATTTTAGACAGTGGTGGAGAGGTTGAGATAGAATGAGACACTGTGTTTGGCTCTATGACCTGGGATTGAAGCTGTGGTTCTACAACTTCATGGTCAGCCCTATCAACCACTGAGGGTCTGTCAACAGAAGTAGGAAGAGAGTGAGAGTGAGGAATTACTACCTGTAATGGAAGAGTCTGGGTGGCTTGAACCACTGGAGGTTGAGGTTGCTGTTCATGGCCGGGAAGATTAAAAATAGGTAAGGGAATATAATTGGCCATGAAAGCAGATACAAGTACTGGAACTTGCATAAATTTGAAGGTTGTGTCTTGGCGAGTGTAAATCTTTTTGCTAACTGGTGGGGGTTCGGTTACAGCAGAGTTAGCAAAAAGTGCTTTGTGTTCAGGGGTGAGTAGATGATCTGCTATAAGCATAAGAAAACGAGCATAGTAACATGATACCCTACGATTTGTAGAATGATCACGTAAAGTAGAAGTTAGACGTCTCAAGAGAATGGGAAAAAGTAGTTTGCCAAAATTGATCCTTTGATTGAAAACAACCGCAAGACCAATATACTGCAGGGTGGAAGTAATGTTATGAAAATTAGATTTTGTGCAGTTGGCAAACACTTTGGAAAGTGTATCGAAGAATATATCCCATTCAGACACCAAATTTGATTTAGAAAGTTTGGTTAAATTGATCACCCCCTGATAGTGAATAGCATTGAAAAAATTTGTGATATCATTTTCAGAGGGTAAATTACAGAAATTGTCTAGTGGAAAATTTAATGCACGATTGACGACTGTTTCATCAACTACATACTGTGAGTTTGCGACGGTGAATGAAAAAGATTTTGAATCATCGGCCACAGTAGAAGTTGTGCAAATCAGTCTAAGTAGATCGACGTTTAAAATCACATTTGATTTAATAGCAGAGCTAACAATCGAATGGTCATTTAAAAATCTAATCCAAGGCTTAAATTTTTCAACATCACATTTTTCCGGATTAAAATAACCAACCTGATTATGCGCGACAATTTGGAAATTGAGAGCCATTTTATAAAATAATAATAAGACACAAGCTTTTCAGAATTTTAAGAATAATATTAAGAAAATTCGAATTAATTAAATTAATTTAATAATTCGAATTAAATTAATTATAATCGAAAAATTTAGACAGAAATGTATCTCGTTAAAATTCTTAACTCACAAACACAGTTTTGACAAACCAAAAGACACAAGTCAGAAATTAAAATTAAAATAAAAAGTTCAAATCCAAAAACACAAATGGAATTTGAAGGGGCAAACTGATTTTTATTTGATTTTGCATTTTTTATAAAAAAATTTATTTAAGAAAAATTCAACAGCACCTCTTTATATATATACTTGTATGTATATATCACAAAGTGATGATTTTGTGTGCTGAGTAAAAACTCGAGCAAGGAAGAAACAAAACAGATTGTTGGTTTGGTTCGAAGAGAGAGAAGAGAGAAAAATTAGAGAGAAAAAAAACTTGTTCAATTTTTTTTGAAATGAACTGTTAAGATGAAATGGTTTTTTAAAAAAAAGAACAACACATGCCTTTATATAACAGCTGGTATGACAATCCGGGATTGTCATACCGATTGTCATACCAGGCAAAAAGAAGGAAAAGAAATAACATATTAAATATTAAAATTATAACTGGTATGACAATCCGATAGTCATACCGATTGTCATACCAGTATAATAAAAAAAATAAAAAAAATGGAAATAATTATCTATATGGTTTATAACTGGCAAGACAATCCAATAGTCATACCGATTGTCTTGCCAGTATAAAACTATACTGAAGAACATAATTAACATAATTTACACTGAAATGACTTTCAGCAAGACACTTTCAATTGTCTTGCCGATTGTCATATCAGCAATAAACACAGAATTAATATGAAAATAAGTATATATATATATAAGTACTGAAATGATTTTCAGCAAGACTATTCAATTGTCTTGTCGATTGTCATTGCAGTAGAAAAACACTCAAATATGTACAGACTTCTATTTATGTACTGAAACTATATTTCAAAATAGTAAAACTGAAATAAACACTTAAAATTTTCACAGAGACAAAGACAATATTTCAGAATTAATTATTTTTATTCCAAAAATAGATTTCTGTTGAATTTGAGCAAATAAAATTCATAGAAAAATATCTTTAGAGGAAATAAAATATTCTGAGATATTTTAAATTAACAGGTAGGGAAAATAAAAATAGATAAGATAATATATATTACATAGAAATAAGCAAGAAATATGATAAAATGATAAAATAAATTTGCAGATGAATTTTTCATTTATGAAAAATTCATTTGTAAATTCATTCAAGAACAGATTCCAGATATTAACTAAATTAATCACTAAAACTATTCAACATGCCCAATTTACCAACTAATCCGGTAAATGTGGATTCGTCAAGTGGTTTAGTGAAAATATCTGCTATTTGTTCTTCTGTTGGAACAAAAAATAGTTCAACAGTACCATTCATGACGTGCTCTCTAATAAAATGATACCTGATGTCAATGTGCTTTGTCCTCGAGTGCTGCACAGGGTTGTTGGTGATGGCTATTGCACTTGTGTTGTCACATAAAATAGGAATCTTGTTCAATACAGAGCCATAGTCTCGTAGTTGGTTCCTAATCCACAAGATCTGAGCACAGCAGCTTCCAGCAGCAATATATTCAGCCTCGGCCGTTGAGTTGGAAACTGTTTGCTGTTTCTTGCTGTACCATGAGACTAGCCTGCTTCCTAGGAATTGACAACTTCCTGAGGTGCTTTTCCTATCAACAACACTTCCTGCATAATCTGAATCTGTATATCCGACAAGGTTAAAACCAGATTCTTTAGGGTACCAAATACCTAGATTTGGTGTTCCCTTAAGATATCTTAAGATTCGTTTAACAGCAACGAGATGAATATCTCTAGGATCCGCTTGGAACCTTGCACATAAACATGTAGCATACATAATATCTGGTCTACTTGCAGTAAGATAGAGTAACGAGCCAATCATACCTCTGTAGCTTGTGACATCTACCTTAATGGAGTTTTCACATGGTCCAAGCTTGACAGCTGTAGTTGATGGAGTCCTTGCTGATGCAGAATCCTCTAGATTGTACTTTTTGAGGAGTTCCTTGAGATACTTGGATTGACAAATAAATGTTCCATCTAACCTTTGATTTACTTGTAATCCAAGAAAGAACTTCAGCTCTCCCATCATGCTCATTTCAAACTTGCTGTGCATTAACTTAGCAAATCTCTTACAGAGATTATCATTAGTAGACCCAAATATTATATCATCCACATAGACTTGGACTAATATAGTATCATTCTTATGTTTTTTAGAAAAGAGAGTTTTGTCTATGACACCTCGAATAAAGCTATTTTCAATAAGAAATCCAGAGAGAGTGTCATACCATTTTCTTGGAGACTGTTTTAGCCCATAGATAGCCTTGAAAAGAAAGAAGACAAAATCCATATGATCTGGATCTTCAAAACCAGGAGGTTGCTCTACATATACCTCTTCATCCAGCTTTCCATTCAGAAAGGCGCTCTTGACATCCATTTGATAAACTTTAAAGTTTGAAAATGCTGCGAATGCCAGAAATATCCTGATGGCCTCAAGTCTAGCCACTGGAGCATAGGTTTCATCATAATCAATACCTTCAGCTTGAGAATACCCTTTAGCTACCAGTCTTGCCTTGTTTCTTGTAACCACACCATCTTCATCTAGTTTATTCCTGAATACCCACCTAGTACCAACAGCTTTCTTGTGTACAGGCCTAGGTACCAGTTTCCAGACTTGTTGACTTTCAAACTGATTGAGTTCATCTTGCATAGCAATCACCCAATCTGGATCAGTCAGTGCTTCTTCAATTTTCTTAGGTTCCATCTCAGAAAGAAATCCTGAGAACAGACACTCATTTTGAGTAGCACGTCTAGTTCTGACTCCAACATCTGGATCACCAATAATCAACTCAAAAGGGTGAGCTTTATTCCAGACAGTCTGTCTTGGAAGATTTGATCTTGATGATTCGCCTTGAAATTCATTGTGATGTTGTGTCCTACTAGATGATCCTTCAGCATCTCCCCCTGAGTTGTTGCCATGTTGACTTGAAGATTCTCCGTCAGTAGCAGTGGTATCTCCATTGTTGCCAGAGTTTCCATCACTATTACCTTGAGTATCATCAGGATTAACAGGTTCTTCACCAGCAACAACCTCAGGTTCTTGACCATGTTCTGACTCTGAATCTGACGTATCATCAAACTTCAGTTTCTCAGAAGGATCTTCAGTTTGGATACTAGGGAGTTTAGTGTCATCAAATGTAACATTGACACTTTCAGTTACTTTGTGTTGATCAATGATATACACTCTATATGATCTTCTTCCATATCCAACAAAAATACCCTCATATGCCTTTGCCTCGAACTTACCACGACGATCATCTCCATCCTTGAGCACGAAGCATCTGGCACCAAATACATGAAAGTATTTGATAGAAGGTTTCTGTTCATTCAAAATCTCATAAGGAGTTTTCATGAAGTCTTTGTTGATTAGAGTTCGATTCTGAGTATAACATGCAGTATTGACAGCTTCAGCCCAAAAGTACATTGGAAGACCTGATTCATTTAACATCGTTCTTGCAGCTTTAATCAATGTACGATTCTTCCTTTCTACCACTCCATTTTGCTGAGGGGTTCTAGGAGCTGAAAATTGTCTGGTAATCCCTTTGTCTGTACAGAATCCATTGAGAAGTGCATTCTTGAATTCTGTTCCATTATCTGACCTTATTGCTCTAACAGGGACGTTAGAATCTAACTCAATCATCTTGATATGATCAATCACAACTTGTGGTGTTTCATCCTTAGAGTGAAGAAATAAAACCCACGTATACTTGGAATAGTCATCAACTATCACAAGACAGTAACACTTCTTTGACATAGAAAGGATATTAACTGGACCAAATAAATCCATGTGCAATAATTGCAGAACACCAGTTATGGAAGATGTGTCAGTGCCTTTGTGACTTGCTTTCTTTGACTTTCCTTTCTGGCAAGCCTCACATAGTCCTTCTGGAGAGAATTCCAGTTGAGGCAGACCTCTTACCAATTCTCTTTTGACAAGAGAATTCATTGTTTTGAAATTGAGATGGGAAAGTCTCTTGTGCCATAGCCAACTCTCATCTGACGATGCCTTTGCATAGAAACAATTGACTTCAAGATTGCTTCCAGAGTTCATGTCAGCTACGAACAGATTTCCTTTCCGGATTCCCATTAAGGAGGGTTTTTCACTTTTCTTGTGCAGAATCTGACACTTCAGCTTGTCGAATAAAACATTGTAGCCGTTGTCACAGAACTGACTAATGCTAAGCAGATTGTGTTCAAGTCCTTGCACAAGATATACATTTTCAATGATAACATTTCCAGCTTGCAAACAGCCATATCCCTCCGTTAAACCTTTGCTGTTATCTCCAAAGGTAACCACTGGGCCAGCTTTCTCAACCACATTTGATAGCAGGGCTCTATCTCCGGTCATATGTCTTGACGATCCGCTGTCAAGAATCCACACTACCGGTTGTACCTGTTTAATGCCCTGCAATACAAATGGATTAGAACTTCTTCGGAACCCAAGCTTGGCTGGGTCCGGCATACTTGTAAAATTGGCCTTTATCAGGCAAAACAACATTCTTAATTTCACTATTCTCAACATTCTCAATGACTGAACATTTGACCTTTAAAACAGCCTTATCAAATTTATGTTTAGGCTTAGGCACAAATGTCTCCTTTCTAGCTTTAGGAGGACTAGCAGTCTTAGACCTATCATGCTTTCTATTATTCACATGCTGACGAGGAGTAGTCTTATCATTAGAAACATGCTTACCATTAAAATAAGCAAACAACAGATTAAAAGCACAAGACATACAATCAGGAACACCACATGCTTTATGAGAAGGATTAACAATAGGCAACTTATGCATGGTAGACATGGCATTTGTGTTATCCAACTCATGTGTGTCTGAGTTAGTCTCAGTTGCTTTCACAACCTTGACTGGAACTTTTGACACACTTGTCTTGGAGACAGCTTTTCCATTAGCATTATCTTCAGCACGGATTTCTTCTTGAATAATAAAAGAGGTCTCATCAAATGGTTCAGCAATTGATTCCTTATAGAGGGGTTCATCAACACCCTTAAGCACATGTGGTACTTCCCTACCTTTAGCACATACATGAGGAGGGGAGTTTATGCCTAATTTTCCAATAGCAGCATTGTAATCATAACCTATTCCGTGTGTTTGATTAACAGCTTGCTTATTGTAAAACTCTTTGGACTTCGAACAAGAATTAAAGTAAGCTTTAACCTTAGCCTCAAGACCGGTGATCTTGTCTTTGAGAATAGTTTCGAGTTGTCTATAACAGTCAACTCTATTCTCTAGAAAAGATACTTGATCTTTAAGTTTATCTTGATTAATGTGCACAAGTCTTAATTCATTGACCTCTTTCTCAAGGTCTTTGATTTGTTGATTTAACAATTCATTATCACGACGAGCACAATCTAAGTTACCTCTTAGATGATAAACCATTTCAGCATCAGAAAGTTTTACCTCTTTTCTTGACGATGAGGTGCATGCATCACTAGCCATGAGAGCAAGATTCCCAACTTCTTCATCTTCACTGTCAGTATCATCCCAGCTTCTTCCCTTTGCCAGGTACGCCCTTTCAGATTTACTCTTCTGATTAGAATCGTAAGAGTTCTTCCTTGCTTGTTTTGGCTTCCTGCATTCTGTGGCAAAGTGTCCCAACTCATTACAGTTGAAGCATCGAATGGTGCTTCGATCAACCATCCCTGTTTTATACCCACCACTGCTGGTGTTAGAGGATGAAGATCCACCTTTCTGGAATCTGTTGTAGTTGGACTTGTACTTGAACTTGGGATTCCTTTTGAATCTGACATTTGAGAATCTCTTGACAATCAGGGCCATTGACTCATCCTCCAATTGCTCCAGTTCTTCCAAGGAATAATAATCATCTCCTGATTGATTTGTAGTAGGAGAATCAAATTCTGCTACTATCACATTATCTTCAACCTTGGAAGACTGTACCATTCTATCTGACTGTTGAGATTATTGTTGATATAGTGGTTGTTGTTGCTGTTCATCAGCTACTAGAGCAGTAGACGTGCTGACCACTCTTCCTTTCCCGTAAACTTCCTTCTGCTGAATCTGCTCCAACTCATAAGTCTTTAACACACCATAGAGCCTTTCCGAAGAAATCTCACTCAGATCTCTTGCTTCTCTTATGGCAGTGATTCTATGTTCGAGATGAGTTGGCAGTGTCAAAAGGAACTTTTTGTTGACCTCCCTGATGGAATAGTATTTACCATTAATGTTCAGGTTGTTGATCAATGCATTGTACCTCTCAAACACTTCAGTGATTCCTTCTCCTGGATTGGATTTAAAGTATTCATACTCAGAGGTTAGGATTTCTAGTTTGTTCTCCCTAACTTCCTCTGTGCCTTCATTAATAATCTCAATAGTTTCCCAGATATGTTTGGAATCTTTACAATTCATCACATGTCTATTCATTAGGGGATTAAGGGAATCTACTAAGATTAATTGAAGGCTAGCATCCAGGGAAGCTTCTTCTATTTCAGCAGGAGAGAAGTCCTCAGGATCCTTCACATAAGTTCTCGCTTTGGTGATCACCACATCATTCTCTATTACCTCTGGTTCAATAACCATAGGTATTTTTGGACCCTTCTTCAACACTTGCAAATATTTGGGATTAGCAACCTGTAAAAATAGTAGCATCTTCTTCTTCCACATAACATAATTTTCTTTATCGAAAAGTGGAATTTTAACGGTTCCAACTTTTTTTGTAGTCATTATGAATTTTTTGAGTGAATAAAAAATTCAAGAAGTGAAAGAAACACAAAAGTCTAGGATCTAGATTTGTACGTTAATCAGAAGGCTCTGATACCAATTGTTAGGTCCCAATTTGTTTGTAGAAGGGGGGGTTGAATGCAAACAATACCGTTTAGTCGAATAAAATGCGGAATAAAATTGTGAAACAAAATTCAAGTTAAATAAAACTTTTATTAAACTTGAAAGGTGTTACAACTACGGTATCGGTTACAAGGGATTAATCTCAAATCAATTATTACAAATTTAGAATAAATTCGACATGAACTTTTTCTATTTTTGTAATTAAAAGATCAAATGCTAAAAGCGATTTGAGATTAAGTTCTAGGGATTTTAATCCGCTAGATTGATATACAAGAACAAGATAAGTAATTCTAGTGGTTTGGATTTAACATTAACAAACTAGAATATTGATCTTGAATAAGCAGATGAATGATGAAATATTTTTCTTTTGTTTTCTGCTGTGTTCTCTCTTGTTCTGTATTGGTTGCTCTCTTTTTGGATGATATGATCTTCTGCTTCTTTTGTTTCTTTTTAAGTAAACAGCCGAATGCAAATGAACTGCAATGACAATCCTTTGAACCAGCATGACTTTCGGTATGACAATTGATTGTCATACCGATTGTTACATAAGTACAATTCAGATTGTCTTGCAAAGATTAATAACAGATTTTTAATCTAATAAAAATTCTAACAAGACAATTAAATGAATTAGCATGACTTTCGGTATGACTATTGATTGTCATACCGATTGTCATACTAATACAATCAGTTTGCCTTGTTTCAATTTAAATAGATTTTAAACCAATTAAAATTCTGTAATTCCTTAATATTAATTCTAAATTAATTAATCAATTTAATTCAATTAATTAATAAATTAATCCTTGCAGATATAATTTATTTTCTTAATTAAATTATATGACTTAATTAATTAATGGAGAATTAATACTAACCCTGAGCAGCAACCATTCTTCTGACAATCTTCTGAAAGTCACTGAGACTTATGAATCAATTCCGTCACTTCAATGCTGACACTCGATGTACTGTCTGGTTCATGAGTGACTAACTTTCGTGACGTTTCTTCATGTCTTGACTTTGTTGTTTTGATTGAATCCTTGTAATAAATGATACCTTGACGAGATCTCTGTCACTTGATTAAATCCACGATCTTGATTTATATCACTGAGGCATGATCAAATTCTTGAACTTCTTCCAGTGAATCTTCAAGTCTGCAGATGAACAATGTTTCTTTATTCTTTGACAGATGTTACTTTGTGAGATCTCTCTGATGATTGATCCACTATTTACTTATTACATTCTTATTTGAGTTGAGTTAAATACTCGAATAAACGAGTAGGCTATGACATATGCCTTTCAATCTGTAATCAAAATTTTAATATTTTGGCTATTAGGGTCGAATCCCGGTTATCCCACAATCCTACATTATACTTAACAACGAATTAGGTAGATTTTAATTTAATTTTAACACAGATTAATAATATATGAATTACCTTTAGTTTGAATTTAATTTTAGTTTTAGCGTAGATCAATAATATACATTATTTTGTTTTAGCTTTAAACTCGTTATATCAACCATCTAACTACATTTAGTTTTTTTAAAAAAATATATATTAGCTCTAGTTAAATATTATTTTATTTTAAGCCGAATGGATAATATATTTTGTTTTATTGTGATGGCATTATATCGACCAACGCATTATGTTGTAGCTCGGTTTGATAACATATTTTTTAGCTAGATCGATAGTATTTATTATATTATTTTAACTTGAGATAACAAATCTTGGTTTTAGTCTCATAATCATTATGTCAACCCAATTCAGCTAATTATATATAGTTTTTTGTTTAATTTCATTTTAGCCTAGAATGAATATTATTATGTTTTATACTAATTTGGTAATATGTATAATTTTATTTTAATCTGATGACATTATATCTGTCAAACGAATTTACTTTCATTTTATTATATTTTAGCTCGTTATTTTTTTGTTTTAACCTGATGACATTATATTGACCAAACAAATTTGCTTTCAAATTTTTATCAGTCTTTATTATTTTATTTTAATTCGAGGATGCAAATTCAACTAATTGTACGTAATTTTTTTTATTTTTTATTTAGGATTGTATTAATAGTATAATTTTATTTAATATTATATATTATTTTGTTTAAATTAAAACCATTAAATATATTACAATTTTATTTGTATTTATATATTTGTATTGTGAATAATAATTTATTTATGAGAATATTTTATTTTAAATATTACTATAAATACGGTGACCAAATTAATTATCAACCAAACTTTCATTATTTCCTTTTTAATATAATAATATAAATAGATAGAAGATATTTGAATTATATTTTGGAGAAATCAAATTTAAAATTATGTGTTCAACTTTTGACATAAAAAGAAGAAGATAATGTATTGAACTACGCAATCTTAAATTCGTCTTTATTACTTGAATTACGTAGACAAAATTACACAACTTGTGTTTAGATAAACTCAAGTTCTATCATCTACGTGGCATTACAGCTTAGATTGTCGAATAAATACAAGAAAACATTAAATAACGCCCATCGATTTGAAGAACAAGATGGCTTGTTGCCGAGTGCTGACGAGGTGCGAATGTAATTGGATTGATCATGGAACATGCCTTATGTTGGATATAAGCGGATGAGTTTATATTTTCCCTATTTATACAGCGAAACAGATAATAATTTTATAAATTATAAGAGGATTGTGAGGCAGGGAAGGAGTCAGAATTGGGGTGACGAAATTTTTTTCCGAGTAATTTATATATATTTTTAATTTAATATATATTAAATAAATTAATAAATAATATTATTAACAATTTTAATATTTAAATATAATTGAATTTATGTATCATAACTATTGTAAATATCACTAATAGAATTTATAAATTTTATATATTTTTTAAGGGACAAAAATTTAAAATAATTTTTTTTATTACTAAATATAAAAATATGTAATTTTTTTCATAAATTTTAATACTAATTTTACGATTATACGGAAGTTTAGGGTGGCGGCCCCTGCCTCCTTCTCTGCTGGGAGGGACCCTTAATAAAAAAACAAAATTAGGTTGGCATATATTATGTTTAATTTGTATAATTTGGGAAGCTTTAATCATGCAAACTCTTTAATTAAAATTATAGTCATCCCCATAAAATAGACTAAATTTATTTAAATTTTTTCCGAATTATAACAAAACTGTACACACAAATTTAGTATTATGGTCAACTCTCGTTCGGTTCAACAAAATTTACATAATTTTAATTTTATATTATTTTAACCAATCATTATAGCAAAGAGTTATATTTTAATGTCATACTCAAAAAATAAAGAGTAGTGTTAGTTTTCTCAAAAAAATTCTTCAAAATTTTTATTAAATGATGTGATTAATATGATGGGTGTTGATTTGTGGGCACATATTTATACATACGGGGTTCATAGTATTTTTTGAAAAGTTGCTATTGATTACGTGACACATGCGTATTTGAAAAAAAAAATTGAGAATTTATTTTTACGAACCTAACATTTCTAAAAAAATAAATTTTATTTTTGCTTTAATTTATTCAATAATTACTCAACTGTTAGGAGTTGTCCCACATCGTTTGTGGGAGGGGCAGTTTGCTAGAATATTAGCAGCCAGACAACTCCAATTAGTATGAGGCTTGTTGGGCTTGCTGAGCAGACCTAACTCCACATTAGTATGATATTGTCCGTTTTGGGTCGAGCCCTCACGGGTTTATTTTTGGGTCACTCCCAAAAGGCCTCACACTAATTGGAGTTGTCTGACTGCTAATATTCTAGCAAACTACCCCTCCAACAAACGATGTGGGACGACTCCTAACAATCTCCCCCTTCACACATCGGGCCCGACACCTGTCGATTCTGCCTCCTGATTGTGTGATCTGGCTCCCCCTTGACCCATACTGGAAGTCCATCTAGCTATCTGCTCCCCCTAGGCCCAAATTGGAAGATCCACCTGCCTTTTACTTGAGCCCATTCTGGGGCAAGCCCATCTGCCTCTTCCTAGGTCCATTCTGGAGCTCACGTCTAACTGCTTATATTCTAGCAAAGCGGACAATATCATACTAATGTGGAGTTAGGTCTGCTCAGCAAGCCCAACAAGTGGTATCAGAGCTTCAGGTTATAAACGGTCCATAACAATCTCATATGGGCTCCAAAAGTGACCTAGGAAAAGGCAGACGGGCCTTCCAGTATGGGCCTAGGGGGAGCAGATAGCCAGATAGACTTTCAGTATGGGTCGAGGGGGGCCTGGTCACACTGAAGGAGACAGAATCGACAGATGTCGGGCCCGATGTGTGAAGGGGGAGATTGTTAGGAGTTGTCCTACATCGTTTGTGGGAGGGGCAGTTTGCTAGAATATAAGGATCCAGATAACTCCAATTAGTATGAGGCCTTTTGGGAGTGACCCAAAAACAAACCCGTGCGGGCTCGGCCCAAAGCGGACAATATCATACTAATGTAGAGTTAGGCTTGCTCAGCAAGCCCAACAAGTGGTGTCAAAGCTATGGTTGTGACGGTCCATAACAATCTCACGTGAGCTCCAGAAGTGACCTAGGAAGAGGAAGATGGGCTTGCCCCAGAATGAGCTCAAGGAAAAGGCAGACGGGCCTTCCAGTATGGGCTTAGGGGGAGCAGATAGTCAGATGGACTTTCAGTATGGGTCGAGGGGGAGCCTAGTCACACTGAAGGAGGCAGAATCGACAGGTGTCAGGCCCGATGTGTGAAGGGGGTGGGAGGGGCAGTTTGCTAGAATATAAGCAGCCAGACAACTCCAATTAGTATGAGGCCTTTTGGGAGGTGCCCAAAAACAAATCCGTGCGGACTCTGCTCAGCAAGCCCAACATCCACTATATATAACAATCAACCAATCAAAATATAGGATCATCTTAACGAATATATAGTATATCTTGTAATTATACAAAACTACATGAACCGTTTAAGTGAAGTTGAACCACGGTAATCGAAGTTGATAAATCAAGATGCAGGGGAGGAAATGAGCAACTTAACACCCCTAAAAAAAGGATTATAAAAGATTCTGAAACAAGTCTTTTGTTTAATTTTCTGATCATTATATAAACAATACGAAGTGTTTAAGAATTAAGGCGTTTTTTAACAAACTTTGGAGTTTTCGACCTTATAGATGACGCAGCATTAATATAGTTTTCATAATTTTCTTAAAACAATAATTTTGTATGTTTTACATACTATATCTAAAAATAGAAAAGACTTGGGAATAAAAAGATGGGAAAAGTTGAAAATGGATAGTAGTAGGGTAGAATAAAGTGAAGTCCACTTAAATGCATGTTCCGTATGTACTTTACCTTACATGTTTACAACTTCAAAAAAACATCTCATAAATTGACCAGATCCAAATTATTCAAGAAGCGATAACGATAAATTATTCACCACTTTCCAAAATTGTCAGAATTTGATCCCTTTAAAGGAAACAATTCACAAATATATAACTATATTTAAATGTTACCACTAAAAATTTAGGTCTCATTCAAATAACAAGGGCAAGCAGGGGAGTACTTAACAAACAGAAATCCTCAAATCCATGTTGTGTCATGTCTGTTAAAATATCTTTAGCCATGTCAGTGTTTACTTAATCAAATTAGTAGGAGTACTAATATAGAGTACAGAACATAAAGATCTTTTGATAATAGTGTTCGATCTTGACTATGGTAACTCATCGAACCGTTGACCAAGCCAGGAAAAATGTTATTTCGGAGTTATATTTTTATTTTCCGTGTAAAACATGATTAAAGTGATAAAATTATCCTGTATATTTACAATAGAAATCCTGAAAAATAATTGAAATATAATAATAATAACGATGATTTGAATTTTTTTTCTCACTTTTTTGCATGAGAAATAAAAAAAGATTTTGGAAATAACATTATCCTTTATAATTTACTTTTTTTCTAAAATACGTAGTTTTCAAAATTTTAATTAAAAGAAAAGCTTTGTGTTAAAATTAAATTGTTAATTTGAAATGGAGGGATATAAAAAGTACATTTACTTTTATATTTGTACGAATACCAGAAGATCCCGTTTGTGTTGGTACAGAGAAAAATGAGATGTTAAGAATTGAGGCTAATAATAGATTTGAAATTTTTAAAGACAGAGAAAAAGTTTGATGATTAGAATAGAGAAAACAGGAGGATTGTAGATCAAGCATGCAAGAAAAAGTTAAAGAAACAGAGGCACATTTAAACCATATAAACCCCACCAATCCTCCACTACTATACCATGTGATTTTATTTAAAATAATGACACTCTCAAACATTATCCCACTATTTAATCAAACAAGCACATGAGCTTTTGCTAGTATGGTGAAATACTGGCATCAACCTTTCATATTAAAAAGTTAAAACAGCTTAATGGATCCCTTGGTTTTAGCTTCATTTAAGTTGCATAATCTTTTGAGTATCATCTTCTGCTTCAGTTTGAACCACATAGTTTTACATAAATTAGTGGAGTTGGTTCATATTCAAACTAATTTGACCTACAAATTTGTTATTTATATCACAGGTACCACTTGTTGGAAAAACTTAGAGAAGAAAAAGACACCTACATTTTGCAGAGAACTTGTACTGCTATTTTTACTTACTTTTTACTTACTTTTTATTCTTCTTCTAAAACTCAAGGTAAACTAATCATTATATAGGTTTTACAAACATATTAAAACTAACTATTACTAAAACTAACCACTACTAATTAATGGGTAAATTACATGTCCATAATTTACTCCATAACTCCACTACTCCACTACCCCACTACTAAACAATTCTAAATTAATATTTTTCTCTAATAATTAATCTATTGCTAAATATCTAATAATTAAATAAACAAATAATTAATAACTAAATTTAAGATTATTCCAACATTCACCCCATAATCTTAAATTTATGAAGCACTTTCTTTTCGCCTGTGATGCACTTCTCACCACCATCAATTTTGATGCACTATCTCATCAAAAACACTTTGGAGCACTTTCTCTCCACAACTCTAAAGGAGTGGTTCTCCCTCGATCAATTGTGCCATCCTTTCTTCATCATTCTGAAATCTACAATTCTTTGCCAGATGCCCATATTTTTTGCATTTGTAGCATTGTGGCTTTTCTTTGTACCATCAGTCTTTTTCTTCATGTCCCATCTTATGACAATGGTTACATTGAACTTTGTTACCTGTGCCTTTTGAGGATGAACCTTTAGCTAATAGCAGTCCCTCATTTTTTCCTCCAATTTCTTCCTCCCTCATTGATCTCTTGCTTTTCTTTTCTTTTCCACCTATCATTTCATCTTGATACTTCACTAAATATATATGGAGAAATTTTTAATGCCATTTGAAATCACACATAAATACTTAATATATATATATATATAAATGTATGTATTTTTATAAAAGTCTCACAAGCCCTAGAACATATAGCTCTGATATCATGTTGGAAAAACTTAGAGAAGAAAAAGACACCTACATTTTGCAGAGAACTTGTACTGCTATTTTTACTTACTTTTTATTCTTCTTCTAAAACTCAAGGTAAACTAGCCATTATATAGGCTTTACAAACATATTAAAACTAACTATTACTAAAACTAACCACTACTAATTAATGGGTAAATTACATGTCCATAATTTACTCCATAACTCCACTACTCCACTACCCCACTACTAAACAATTCTAAATTAATATTTTTCTCTAATAATTAATCTATTGCTAAATATCTAATAATTAAATAAACAAATAATTAATAACTAAATTTAAGATTATTCCAACACCACTTTCTTAATACAAGGTGACCAAAAAATTATACCAGTGATAGGTGGCGGAGGCAAGATATAGGTATCAAGAGGATATTTTTCAAACTTTTAACAATATAGGACAGAGAGTAATATTTTGTAAAATTGTCAAATATGGATATAGGTCTCAGGAGGCATTTTCAATTTAGTATATGAGTCAGCCAATCAATCATACCTAATAATACGGTATAAGACAGTGTTTCGTGAGGGTATAGCCTATCCTAAGAATGAAGAGGTTGTGTGTGCATAAATATATGTGTGCTACGTAAATAATGATCCATAAAAATAAGTATCAGTAAGCGAGAAAAAGATAAACAATAATATAATATCTCAGCCCATAATTTTCTTCACATGTGATTTATGAATACCGTAAAAAATTTCGTTTATTGGTTCATTGTCCGAGTATATGAGTCTCATGTAAAAATATATACACTTTCTTGAAATATAAATATATATACTTAGTTTGAAATAAATGGAAGCATGGGCACCTAGAGCCTAGAGGCGCCTCCGCTTCTGCCCTATGATTAGTAAATTGCTTTGTAAAAAAATCCGTTAGCTAAATTAGTTTGTGGATCCAACTAATGTGGCATGCAAGATTGAAGGATCCTCCATGTCAAAATGTTTGTGACATGAACATGGCCTCGGATCTGTTAGGAAGTCCTAATCGCAGACAGGGAATCGCATCTACATCTTAACCCGTAAGCTCCAAGGGCTCCTTTCACGACATTCTTTTTATACAAACATGAATATTTGGACCCCAACAAAGTTCCTACTTTATCAGTCATGTGTGTTTTCATACCAATTTTAACGTACAATGAACTAGTTTCCAACATTATTTTCACCTATTCTCTTCCTAAATAGGACAATAACGGTTTTAATAATTATGAATCCTCAAAGCAAGAAACTTGAGGGCCAACTTTTGAACAAACCACTCTTAAAGCCAAATGTAGCTAGATAAGTAAGTTTGTTATTCTTTCCTATGCTTTCATACAACATGCATAGTTGTTGGCATATCAAAACTGAAATTTGGTTCTTGCACTTGCTTGTAGAATTTGTTAGGCCTGTTGACTCGTATATCCATTTGCATTTTCTTTGGCAGTTTAGAATTTGTTAGAAATTTCTTTGGAGTATTATTTACCACTTTGGATGGTATTCAATATGGGAAAACTGAAAAGAGATTGATTGACATGAACATCTACATATTACAAGCCTCAAAAGTTCAGTCTTGAAGAGAATAATAGTATTCTCTTACAAGCCTCAAAAGTTTAGTCCTGAATAGGTGAATTTAGCTCTGGTTGTAACGAGCAAGCTGGCAAGATGTCGTTATTGCCAAACAGAACACAATGATTGATTTTCGTATCGGAAGTACACTGAACTTGAACACAATTTTGGACAAACTAAGAAAACTCTTCCATTGATGTACATATTAGTTTATATACAGATTACATTGTGGTTAACCAAACCTCAATCGTACTCTTCTCAACCTCTGCTTAGCTTTTGCTTACCAGGGCGGCGTTCAACTTTCTTAGTACATACTAATTACAACTTTCTTAGTACATACTAATTACGTAAAATTTACACTTCAAACAATACGTTTGAATTCTACAGGTCAGTGTTGCAAAATTTGCCATCGATTTTGTTTTGAATTGCTTTAACAGCAGCCACTCTTGCAGCAGTAGCAGCTTTGTTTGCGGCTGTAACTGCCTGATTTACGTGATGATCAACCTGGCGTAAGCGAATTGCGTTCTCGGCTGTTTTTCTAGCAGCCTGCAACATCAACAAAAGGAAAGGCAGAAAACACTAAGGCCCTGCTTTGGAATAAGCATTGACGACAAGCGACTATCTAGGAAATGAAGTCATTTATCTAAAATACGACTTTCAGATAATAGTATGATACACGACAGCCTACATTACGTACTAATTATCACTGCTCTAAAAAGAAAAAAAATTTGGATAAATTAATACTAGAATGCCCCTTTGAGTTGTGAGATAATAAGTGTATGGGCGTAAAAATTACCTGAACTGCTCTGAGGGTGGTGTCAGCTAGAGGGGGTACCGCTGTTTTAAGGGAGCCAGAGTCCCACTCGCCACATTTTGAGTCACCATTTGGGAACGTATACATTCCAAAACCTTGCTTACGGCCTTCATGCCACGAACCCTCATAGCAGTGGCAGTTAGCAAAGTGATAGACACCAAAACCATGAATTTTATCTCCAAAATATTCCCCAGCATATCTATCTCCATTTCTGCATCATTGAATGAATACACTTAATATCTCCAATAAATTCATATATCTGTGTTCTCAATGAAAATTCACCACTCCAAATATAGTGACCAAAATAAAAACTACAAGATAGCATGTGTATGTTATAAAGAACAAAATGTCTACACTTAAACCCCAGATTCGATAAACATGATCTGAATTTAGTAGGAAGTACTAAAGCAATTTTTACTAGATGGCTCAGTAACTCCAAACATTTCTAACTAGAAACGTAGATTCACCTCATGCAGCTAATGCAGGTCATGTAATTAACCAGGCCAGCAGTACCAAAAGGACTTGGCTTTTAGAACTAATTCAATAACTACCAACATATAGAATCTACCATTATTCATCGATAGATTACTCAATCTACTACTACTACTCAAATTCCCATTTACAATAATTACGCAATTCAAACAATCAATAAATATTCCAACATCAGAACAAACCCAAATCAAAAACAAGTTTTTAAAATTCACCTGAAATGGTAACACCCAAGCCCATGCTTCAACCCAAACTTAAACTCCCCAACATAACAACTCCCATCGGAACACGTCTGTATTCCAGTCCCATGACTCTGTCCCTTAAACCACTCCCCAGCATAACTATCCCCGGTATAAAACCTATAAACACCATATCCATGTCTCGATCCTTGCCTATACTGCCCTTTATACCGACTCCCCCGCGCCCAACTCTCAATCCCATACCCATCATACTTGCCATCAATCCAATCACCCTCGTACCTCCCATTCACAAAATAGTTATAAACACCACTCCCATTACACTTCCCCTTATAAAATTCCCCTTCGTAATAATCCCCATTACTATAAAATTCAACCCCTTCCTTCACAAAGTTCTCGACCTTTACCTCATCTCCAGACTTACCCCCTTTTCGCAATTCATCCGAATCACCAATAAACCACTGAACAGGCTTACTATTACTCTTAAAAAACCCGATTTTTTTCGCATACTCAACACACAAATGTCTCAAAATCACACAACTTTGTCCAATTAACTTCTTGTTTTTACCACCAACATATACAACAACAGCTATAAAAATCAACGCCAACAACAAATTCTCCGACGTATTCATTTCATCACCTCTATAATACATATACGTTGTGTACACAAACATCACTACCAAAGCAATCACCGGTCCGAACCGGGTCAACCCGGGTTTGATCCGGACCCGGCCCGACCCGGAACCCGGTTTATGTAACTTCTGCTCCTCTAAATCATAATCTTGTATCTCATTTATAGATGAGAGGCTGTGTATTGATGATCGGATCGTCGGAGATGACCGAAGCAACGACGAATGTGTTCTCGTAAGCTTCGTCGTGCTCTCCATTGTTTCGTGTCTCGCGAGGTGCATATATATGTAAATATGTATGTATATAATGTTCACTCAGTGTGGATGAATGAAGCTCTTGTACCGCCGGCCGGTAATGAGAAACTCCGGCGCTGGAAACTTCATCAGAATTGTTACAGTGTGTGTATTGTGTGTGTTTATTAGTAAGAGAGAGAGAGGGAGAGGAGAGTAGAGAGAGAAAGTGAGAAGTGGAAGTTAGTTTAGAGGGAGAAAGTGGGGGCGTTGTGTTAGAGAGAGAGAGAGTGTTCGAGGAACGAGTTTTAAGTACATTTATCGAGGAGGAACTAGTTGAATTTAATCTCAGCCGTTGGATTATTTTTGGGCGGTGAGAATTAATAGTGTTTAGAGACATTTGATTTTAGTTGAAATTATGGGGAGGCAATTATTATATTTTTTATTTACATTTGTTTTCAGTTAATTATTTCTAATATCATGCGAGCTCTGTGTATGTTTTCACCTTCAAATCTATCTATATATCATGTTTAACCTCTTTGAAAAAAAATCCTCTAATAATTTATTCCGTTAAGAAATTAATATGTGATTAGCTTAAAACCTTATAATACACGGATTGTACAGATTTTTTTAATATTATATAATATTTTTTAAAAAAAATTGAATTTAATTTCCTAATTTTGTTCATTTAAAATTTTAAATAAAATGACTTCATAATAATTATATTAGTAGACGTATATGTTCATAACTTTTTAGGACATTTAAACTTATTTAAAGTGATAGAATGGGTAAGGAGGGAAATGTTATTAAAACGAAATTATTATTTTATTGAGGGTAAAAATATAATGTATTCATTATGTTCGGACCTTAAAAAATATTAATTTAACATGTTTATTACTTAATCGATTAACAGTAATTCTATAAAAGATATTTAAAGAAGATAATATTACTAATTTCATGATATAGTTTTATTGATAATTCTATGTGCATTTTTAAAAAATGATATTTATGTTTTACTTAAAATTTGATTTTTAGTTCACATCAATATGATACGAATTATATTTAGTCTAATATTAATTTGATTTATCAATATTGTTTTATTTAGCCCGATGCCCAATACACCGACCAAATCAAACTAATTATTTTTGGTTTAATTTTAAAAAAAAATAAGTATGGATTAATAATCTAATTTTGTTTTAGACTGAATAATTAGTATACATTATTTTATTTTTGTTGGTCGAATTGTATTTTTATTTTAGTTTTGTGTTAGTCAGAATCAATTATATAATGTATTTTTTCCTGGATAAATAAAATATAATATTTTGTTTATCCAAATTCATTTGTATAATTTTTTTAGAGGACCAGTAGTATTATTATTTTATCTTATCCCGATTCACATGACATATAAAGTAATTCCTAATAATTATATTTAGTTTGCTTATTAATTTAGCCCGAAATAACAACTTAGAATAATATAAAACTCAATATGAATTAAATATAAATTGGTAGAAGAAGTTGAATTTAATATAAATTATAATGATATATAGTTCGATATAAAATAGAATTGAAATTGATAAAATAATAGAGAAAGTTGATTTCAATATCAATTAGAATTAAAATTAAAATAATTAAGTAAGGGTAATTAAGTAATTTCACTAAGTACCGACCGACCGACTATCAAATTTTTAATATTTCTATATATTATAATATAGTATATATAGTATAAATGTATAAGTGTTTGAGTTAATTGTGGGGTACAATATTATATTAAAAAAATAAGAATACACCATAAAATTAGTTTCATAATTAAAATTTCAACTAATCTACCGGATATTCTTTAATTTTGTTATATATAAAATGCATAGTTGTGAAAATTGATACAAAATTAAAACTAAATACATTTACAAGACCATGTAACTATTTATTTATAAATAATGAAAGGTGAGAATAAAATAAAGTGTTTAAATTTTACAATTCTATATAAAATTAAAAATATTAATTTATAAGATCATATAACTATTTATTTACATAAAAATAATGAAATGTGACAAGAAAATGAAGCGTTTAATTTTAAAATAATGGCGCAATCGCTGATAAATAAAATTAGTTAATTTTATTACCTTATGCCCCCTCTTCATTCAACAGGTCCAATTACCATTCAACAGCTCCAATTACCATTCAATACACTTTGATGTTCGGCTCTTTTGTTTTCTTCTGCATGTATGTGTTTTTTCTTCTGCATCTATGATGTATGTGTGGTTTCGGTTTCGTGCATATATGATCAACCACAAAATTTTGAGTATTTTGCTTATATTTTTTATTTGATATTGACCATTCGAAAATTATAAATAATTATTAAATATAATAATCCATAAATTAAAAAATCTTCTCTCGTTCGATATGTCTACTCCAATGAGTACCTCTCTTATTATTTACCAATTTAATATCATAAAATTATATATTATTTAATAGTTAATAATTAATATAATATTTTTCTATTTAATAATATAAAATATTGAGAAAATAGATTGAAACAATATAAGAGACGCTACATCACCACCATCATTGGCTAAAAATTAAAAGAAAATTTTTAGAAAAATATCATATAGTTAGTTGATTTTAAGAGAAAGAGGAGAAATGATATTAGAAAGAAATTTAGGGGAATATAAAAATGTTAAGTTAATTTAAAGAGAAATGAGAAGTTTAGGAGAATATTACGATGACATGTTGATTTCAAAATCTTAATGGAAGATGTTACAAAGAGTTTTAGAGAATATCACGAATGATGATATATATTTATAAATACTTGATTTTATAATATTTCATAACTAAAAATTAAAAGAATATTTTTTGAAAATATAATATAGTAAGTTAATTTTAGGAATTGTAAGTTTATTTAAAAAGAAAGTAAAAATCTTAGGAGAATATCATCCTAGGTTGATTTCAAAAATTTTAATGGAAGATATTGTGAAAACTATACGAGAATATTACGAATAATATATTTAGCAAAATATAAGGTAATTGTAAAATTTGATATTTATTAACTCAAAATATTTAGAAAATTAGAAAAATAGAATGAGTAGATATGAGAGACGCCGCCTAAACGCCCCCCTCTTCTCGTTTATATAGGTACTAGCCGACAAAGTCGCACTACGCAGTGAGCCTAAAAATATTTTTTTAAAAAAATTCATATGAAGATTATTTAAGAAAAATATGAACTATATTTAATAAAAAAATAAATTATTCATAATTATTGTCCATTTTGTGTCACGCTTTGTTAGGATGGCACATGTTATAATATACATAATAAAACAAAATTGCATACATATTTTTTCATGATACCAAATTATATCACGTTTTCTTAAGTCGATAATAATTGAATTAATTATGATGCTTTGTTAGCCCTTTACGCCTATTGTAATTAAAAATACTAATTAGATAAATTATAATATGAAATAATATTATAATTTAGATAAAAAATTAGTTTAATCGTTCTCCCGTAAAACACAATACTAATAAAAATTTATTATGATTGAGATAAAAATAAATTTGAGCCGCCATTCTGTCAAACATAATAAACTAATAAAAAAATTATTAAAATTTAGATAAGATTTAGTTTAAGCCGCCTACTAGTTAAACAAAATACTAATAAAAAAATATTATAATTTAGATAAATGTTAGGTTGATCTGCCTCCCGTCAAAAACAATACTAATAAAAGAATTATTATAATTTAGATAAAAATTTATTTTGAGCCGTTCTCCCGTCAAATACAATACTAATAAAAAATTATTATAATTAAGACAAAAAAAATTAAATATTGAAACAATAAAAATATGCAAGACTCTACAAATAAAGAATATTGTATTTGATATCTTTATATACATTCGAGAGCCGACAGCTTGCAATTTTTTTAAAAGAAAGAGCATTGCAGTAAATAATATTAAAGATTTGTACATGGAGGGTCTATTGACCCATTTAACTCCCATGGCCATGGGTCCTTCCTCGGTTTTTTGCATGCTAAGAATTGTTAAAATATTATACATTTTCGAAAAAAAATAATTTATATATAGTTGCTATAATTTTATTTGTTTAAAACTAATATATGGAGTTTAATTTGATTTAAATTCAGATTTTATGGGTCACTTGCGTAGTTTACACAGTTTGGACAATATCTGAAGTTATAAAAGTTTGATTATGATGATTAAACAGCTCATGAAAAATATGTGAGAAAAACTATAATTTAGAAGTAGTCTTGAATTTAAATTCCAACCGAATCATATCAGAATTTGAGTCAAAAAGTCAACTATGAAATTTCACTTTCTCGGGTATTCAGTTCTAACTGGGAAATAAATACTAAAAATTAGATTTCCTACTTTAGGTCCTAAATTTTAGGTAAGGAAAGACCTATAATAATTAAAACTTATTTTAACTTCTTCAAAATAGAAAAAAAATTACTACTAACATATTCGAAATCGAAAAGACTTATAATAATCAAAACATATTTTAACTTATTCGAGATAAAATAGAAAAATTAGTTGATATTAATATATTCAAACTTTAAAAGAACTCCATGTCTTTTTCATTATATCTCCATCATATCTATAATAAAATATTAATATTTTATTAAATAAAAATCCAAATGAATGCAAAATAACAACAATATGATAATAATATTAAGATAAAATGCATGCTCGTTTATTAATGTAGAAATGTGGATGAGTTATAAAGAATAAGCCTCACAAGTAATGACAAAAACCCATTTTAGATGTTGTTATACATATAACTTAACATAAATTACATGTTCTATAATATATTAATAAAAAATTTAACTAACCTCCAAATTGAGTTATTGCGCCGGAACATCCGTATGATAACAAATATATATGTCATGAACATATTAATGCACATATATATAAGTCCCTTATGATTTTTTTTAAAAGGAAGTAATTTCTTGTACTTTTTTTTTGAAAAGCAACCATGTATATAAATGGGACAAAGCCCAATAAACCTTACAAACCAGCCCAATGAGAAAGGGCTTAACCAGTCTTAAATTCATCAAAAAAATACCATAAACCATACCATATTCCAGCATAATTAACCACTAAAAACTGAACTTTAAACTAAATTAACTTCAATTAAAATTAACTAATAAAAAACTGTTGGACTTCCCCAACAGCCTTCCTCCTTCAGCAACTTTACTTCAGCGCCGCTTTACATCTCCATTATTGCAGCTTCTTCCTGAACACCAGCAGCTCCATTCACCCCTATAGCAGGCAGTCCCACCACAATCTGAAGCCCTTCCAAATCCTCTTCACCAGCAATGCTCGCACCCACTGCATCCGCATCCACTTCCTCATCATGCAACCCTATACCCTGGTTTTGTGCTCCATTAATTTCTGCCTCCTGAGGCACATTATCCTCCTGAGGATCAAGCACCTCATCTTCCAGAACATCAGCTTCAATCTCACTTTGTCTGACATGCCTGGACCTTTGCTCAATGCTTCCCAGCCCCATGTCTAAGTACTAAAATTCTTCAAATCTCTCAAAGTCCATTTCCACAATCACCATCCTATCTCAGTGGTTAGCCCCATACTCTGCCAGATATGCAACTAACACATTAGCTTCTCTGTCAACCAACTTAAGCTCACACTTATAGTTTTTATCAGCCTTCCTTTGATTTAGCTACCACAAAACATGTGCATATTGTGGCCTCCCGCCAAGAACCATAGAATTATACAACTCCTAATATGCGTCTACATGATCAGTTTCCAAGATCACCCTCTTGTACCCCTTATAATATGCCTCCTTAATCCCCTCTAACAATGTATGCAGTTCATTCTCCCTCTGATCACCCAGACCCAAAGATCCACCAGTCATATGCAAAATGACCCCCAGGTAATCCCTAAAAACTGCACCTATACCCGAATTCTGCCCATTTGGCAAGGCTTCCTGTGAAGAATAGTTGTGCACATTACACTTCACCACCCCCTTACTTGGCATCAGCCACCTCGCATTAACATTGATGTTCTCTTCCTCCATTAAAACCCTAATTCAAGACTGTAAACCCTATACTTACATTTTCTCTAGAAAGAAATACATATGAATTTCCGAACAGACAAATGTGTGAAATGTCTATATGCATAGAGTCTCTTATATACCACCCTCAGTTAATCCCCCCAAGAGACTGTCATAATAACCCTATAGCCTCAAAACTATTCCCCAACGCAACCGTTTGGTCTTCCAAGAAGGAATCTAACAAAACCTTTCCAGTTTCCCTAAGTAAAATAATTATACTACTAGTAATCATAACTAGACAATTTACTAGCTTAAAACCTACTAAATCCTAATAAACGAAATTAATTTTCTAATATAAAACAATTCTCCTATTTAATCACCTCCAAATTATTCATAAAACTCCCCTTTTTGCATGCCCATCTGTAATTTCATTCCACCTTCTATTAATATGCTTTAACTGAACATCCAACAACTTTTCATTCCATATCTTTTCCTGAAGAACCCCTAAATCAGTTTTCTTAACTAAATTCTCATTATCTAATAGCACCATTATATGTTTACTAGACCACCTGCTATCCTTGATCAACTTAAAAAAAACTTCCAAAGCAAATCTCTCCACCTCCAACACGCTAGGAAACGATGCAGGACCAACAAACTGCAAGAATTTTTCTCCTGCAAAATTTTGAACTAATCCACCAATGGCAGCTAAAATCTTGCCCTGGACATCCCTTTTAAAACTTCCATCTATAAATTCCATAATATCAAAATTACCTTTCTTTATAAAATCTATCCACAAGTCCTTCTCAGTTGCAGTAACCACCCCAACTGGATTACAAAACCACCAATCCCTTCTCTTTGAACTGATATTATTAAAGCCGCCTGACTTTTTGCATGCAGAGAATTATTAAAATATCATAAATTTTTGAAGACTTTTCATTTATATATAGTTGTTGTAATTTATTTGTTTAAAAATAATATATTAAGTTTAATTTGATTTACATTTGAATTTTATGGGCCATTTGCGTAGTATACACTGTTTGGGCCAAATCTGGAGTTTTAGAAGTCTTATTCTGACGATTAAACAACCCACGATAAGCTTGTGAGAAAAAAATTAATTTAAAAGTAGTTTTGAATATATAATCCAGCCGAATCAGCTTCGAATCTGAGTCAAAAACTCAACTACGAAATTTCACTTTCTCGAAATTCCGTTATAATTGGAAATAAATATTAAAAATCAGATTACCTACTTTAAGCCCTAAATTTTAGGTAAAAAAAGACCTATAATAATTAAAATTTGTTTCAACATATTTAAAATAGAAAAGAAAAATAAATTGCTACTAATATATTTTAAATTGAAAAGACTTATAGTAATTAAAACTTAATTTAACTTATTCGAGATAGAATAGAAAAATAAGTTGATATTACTCGAAATAGAAATGAACTCCATGTCTTTTTCATTATATCTCCTCCATACCTACAATAAAAATTAATATTTATTAAATAAAAATCCAACTCTGTGTAAAATAACAAAAATATCAAGATAAAGTTTTGTGTTAGTGTAGAAGTGTAGATGAGTTATAATGAAGAGGCTTTAAAAGTAATGAATAGATTTAGATCTAGTTGTGTATCGAAGCATAAGGGTTGGAAAGTATGATAATGTTTGACATAAACCCATATCCAAACTTGTAGATGTTATTATATGATAAGTGGATTTTATATCCACTTGGAATGCTTTATTACAAGCTTAAATTGGTGTTTTGGACTCAAGTTGTTGGTATTTTGATGTGTTTTTGTGTTATTGCATTTCAGGTATCAGTTAAATGAAGAAAAGAGCTTTTTAAGGAAATATAATAAAAAGTGATCATATTTGGAAGCCAAGGCCATTGTCAAGTTGTAGAGAATCTCGTTAGCTTCGCGTGGGCAGTTGAATCGCCTAATTCTGACGAGTAGAACTCAAGTTATGGTCAAAATAAGATTCATCAGAATATTTTCCCAGTTAGTAGCTGAGCGCCCGCTCAGCAGAGCTGAGCGCCCGCTCAGGAGAGCTGAGCGGCCACTCAGGGCGTGGCTGATCGCTGATTTCGCTGAAAAAGCTTTTTTTGAGTGGAATTTGACGATTTTAAGGGTCCAGGTCCACTAGGGGCATATATATACTTAAAAAAAAGGTTTTAATCATCCGGGAAGATTGGGATACCAAGGAGAAGACCTAGAAGCACAGAACAAGTCCGAAAAAGAAGATCTTATTTTCAACTTGTGATTCTTTGAATTAGTTGTAACTTTGGATGCTCGTTTTCGTTCTTGTTAAACCTAGATCTCATTTATTCGTACTTTGATTATTATTTAGTTTATTAAGACCTTGTTTTATACCATGCTTTCATTGGAACCCATGGTGACGATGAGTTCAATTATGGGCTAATCGTTATCATGGGGTTCTAGCGGATTTACTTATGGATTTCAATAATTAATTTGTTTTGATATCTTGGTGTGTGGTGATTGATTGATATCCTAGTATTGGTTGTGCTTATTCGTCTTATGTGCGTAGCTAACATATAAGATAGCGTGTTAATCTCTATTGAAGCGACAGTGAATATAGAGGTTTAGAATTTGCCATGCTAGCATAGGTTCATGTATTGTATGCATGATTAGTGGGTAACTCTAACCGTTTTACTTGCCCTATGTAATCAAGATAGATAACTTATGCTTAAACCGTTATGTTGTCAAATTCTATAGACATATAGGGTCTCAATATAATTGGTGCCTATTCAGCTTCTATCTCTTTTGTGGATGTCTGGTAGAGTGGTACTCGTGCAATAAAAGTTGGCGTTTATCAGTTTCGTGTTATCTGATTAGTGTTATCACCATCACATGCTAAGGTTAAGAATAAAAACGATATTGAATGAAGTATTTAATGAAGTTAGAATCCCATATTTGTCATATATAGTAATTCAACCTCAATTCTCTTAGTTAATGTTATTTAGTATAATCTCTTAGTTTAATAAAAACCTAATTTGTTATTTGTCTTAGCATTGAGCGATAACCATACATTGTTGCATAGGTGCATAAATTGAACTTAAACTAAACCAGTCTCTGTGGGAACGAATCTGATTTATATCTTATACTACTTGCGAACGCGTATACTTGCGTGTATTTTAGCGCGTTTTTTCGCCCTAACATGTTTTTGGCGCTGCTGCCGGGGACTCGGTGTTAATTTTTAGTTTATGTGCTTATCATCAGTGGTCGTTAAAGTTCACTGACTTGGATTCTTTTACTTTCACGGTTTATTTGTTTGTGTTTCAGGTACTCATTATAATGGGAGATCCAGCAACACGAACGAAAGCCTTGATGGATTTTTCTCAACCCAAGATCAATGATATTCAATCTAGCATTGTCCGACCAGCTATCACAGCTAATACCTTTGAGATCAAGCCTGGCATAATTTAATGGGTGCAGAATTCAATCCAGTTTGGGGGTTCTCCAACGGAAGATCCCAATACACACATTAGGGATTTCATAGAGATCTGCGACATCTTCAGGTTCAATGGTGTTTCTGAAGATGCTATTAAGCTGAGACTGTTCCCATTCTCTCTGAGGGACAAGGCTAAGAGCTAGTTACACTCTCTACCAGCTGGTTCGATTACTAATTGGGAAGATCTTGCTCAAAAGTTTCTCACTAAATTCTTCCCTATGGCGAAGACAGCTGCAATCAGAAACGCTATTACTCAATTTGCGCAGCAAATGGGAGAATCGCTAAGTGAAGCTTGGGAGCGCTACAAGGAGATGCTTAGGAAGTGTCCTCATCATGGAATTCCTGATTGGATGATCATCACTTATTTTTACAATGGGTTGGGAGCACAGTCCAGACCCATGCTCGATGCAGCATCAGGCGGAGCATTATGGGAAAAGAGCTATGAGGAAGCTTATGATCTAATTGAACTGATGGCTGCTAATGAATATCAGTATCCAACCCAGAGATATCCACAGGGCAAGGTAGCAGGAGTTCTTGAAGTGGATGCAGCTACGGCTATCACTGCTCAACTAAAGGCGTTGTCTATGAAGATCGATTCTCCGACTAACTATGGTGTTAAGCAGATAATTAGTGTTTGTGAGCTGTGTGCAGGTCCGCATGCGACAGAGCAATGCGCTATATCAAGCTACTCAGCTCAGTTTGTGAGCAACTTTCAGAGATCGCATCAACTAGTTCCAGACACTTATCATCCTGACAACTGGAATCATCCTAACTTCAGCTGGAGCAACAATCAGGATGCGATGCAACAGCCGTTCCAGCAGTTTGGAAATAAGCTATTCAACCCTCCTGGTTTTCAGCAACAAATTGCACCAAAATAACAACTCCAAATTCAAGAACAAATTCATGATGCAGGTCTATCTTCGAATGAAAAATCTGAATTGGAGGAGTTGAGGCTTATGTACAAAAATCAGGCTCTTATATGCCAAAGCCAGGCTGTTTCTATCAAGACTCTGGAGAACCAAATAGGGCAAATTGCTAATACCTTATTGAATCGACCACCAGGAACGCTTCCTAGTGATACAGAAGCCAATCCAGGAAAGAGGGAAGTTGAAGATCATGTGAACGCCATCACCTTAAGGTCTGGAAATGTCGCAAGCCCCCAAATTCAGCAAGACGAAGAGCCTGAAAAATCTCAAGATTCAGAAAATGCAGTTGTGGCTAAAGAAGATGTGCAGAAGGAAGTAGAGGTGGAACCAAGGAAGACTACTGTGGAACACACTCCTCTTGAGGGTAATACAAGGGAGAAACAGATCTATCCTCCACCTCCTTTTCCTAAGAGGCTGCAAAAGAAAAAGCTGGATAAGCAGTTTGAGAAGTTTTTGGAGGTGTTCAAGAAACTTCATATCAACATACCTTTCACTGAAGCTCTTGAACAGATGCCTAGCTATGTGAGTTTTATGAAAGGTATTCTCTCTCGGAAAGTGAAGCTCGATGACTTAGAGACCGTTGCTCTAACGGAGGAATGCAGTGCTGTGCTGTAACAGAAGTTGCCTCCGAAGCTTAAAGATCTTAGAAGCTTCACTATTCCTTGCACCATCGGGAACTTGTCGTTCGACAAGTGTTTATGTGATTTAGGAGCTAGCATCAATCTGATGCCCTTATCTATCTTCAAGAAGCTTGGTCTGCCTGATCCGAAACCAACATACATGTCATTGTAACTAGCTAACCGTTCCATCGCTTATCCAAGAGGTATAGTGGAGGATGTCTTGGTCAAGGTGGATAAACTCTTCTTCCCTGCTGACTTTGTAATTCTTGATTTCGAGGAAGATAAGAAGATTCCCATCATCTTGGGAAGACCATTCTTGGCTACAGGCCGAACTATGATCGATGTGCAAAAAGGAGAGCTTTCGATGAAGGTTTACGATCAAAAGGTCACTTTTAATATGTTCAAGGAAATAAAGTTACCCACAGCTAAAGAGGAGTGCTTTAAAGTAGAGTGGGTCGACTCTGTAGTAAATTCAGAGCTTGAGCAATTGCCAGAGTCAGAGACCTTAGAAAGATCCTTAATGGGGAAATCAGTTATTGATGACAAGGAAGGAGCAGAGCAACTGCAGGTTTTGAATGCACCTCTGTGGAAGAGGAAGTTGGATTTACCATACAATTCTCTTGGGTTAGCAGAGCTAAAAATTTCTCAGGAGCGTTTTGAACCATTTATTCAAGAAGCTCCCATACTTGAGCTCAACCGAAAGCCAGATCACTTTAGTTATTCATTCTTAGGTGCACCCCTTGACAAGGGGTTGGGATATATCTTTGATGTTGTAGAGGGTAGCCGAACGGATCCTCCAGTGCCTACAGAGGGTTCTTCTCATGTGCAGCAGGTAGTTGATAGGACTGGTGTTGGTGATGAGCAGTACATGCGAGTAATTAGGCGTATGGAGGCCATGCACGACATTCACCATCATTTTGCTGCAGATTTGACACATGCTTTCGGTACTGTTGTTCGAGACACTGGTGGAGAGGTTGATTGGCCACCTGATCCTCCACCCGACGAGGGTGATTCTCCCGCTAATTAGGTATGCCTGAAATCCTTATTATTACCTTCAATGAGGACATTGAAAATTTTAAGTTTGGGGGTGATAATGTAAGGATTAGTAGTGTGTGTCCATATAGATTCATATAGATTCATATTGCATGTTTAGTTGTAGTTCAATCATATTTTTATATGATTGTTCATTTAGGACATATTTGTTTGTTTTTATGTGATTTCATATAGTTGCATTTGCATGCATATTTAGCATGATCCCTTAAGATGAACTATGATATTTGATAAGTTAATGTTGATTTCAGTGTGGTGATGACGAATAGAGGGATGTTTAAGTCTTAATGAATTAATTTGCATGCCAGAAACAAATATTTTCACAAAGTCTTATAGGGTTGCTTTTGATCTAGATCATGATCATACTTGTTTGTTGTTGAGATTTAATCACTTGGTTATATTTAGAATTTGTGATATTCTCGTAATGACGTAAAAACACTGATTTTTTTATCTGAAGAAAAACTTGGATTTCATTGCTAGTTGTTGTAAGGCTAGGCGTCAAATGGCTAGTAGCCGGCTCATATTTTATGAGTAGTCTAGGGTTGAATGAGATGGAGCGAAATGCACTCATTCAGAAATTATTGAAAAAAAAGAAAAAAAAAAGAAAAAAGAGAAAAAAAAGAAAGAAAAAAAGTATGTGTTTATGCATAATTGATCAAGAGTGAGCTCTTTAATACTCGAGTTATTAAGTTCTAGGGTACTTTGTTCCTATTGACCTAAGGCTTTTATAGTCTGGGATCCGCTAATCTAACGCTCGCTACATGGGTATTATTGCATAAGTCTTTTAGGACCTCATTCATTGCACGGTCAAATAAGCATCTTTGCTATGTGTTCAATAATAGTGTGAATCTTTGTATAACTCTAGTAGAAAGGAGGTGTTGTGAGTCATAATGCGTTTATTGTCTATTCTGTTTATAAACTTTTGATTGTTTCGATGATAGATAAGTTATGGTTATTGATCTAGTATCGAGAGATATCTGTTAAGCATCCACACACGCACATTTCTGGTTTGTGAGTTGGTTCGAGCTCTGTTTAAAGTCATTGCATTCTTAGAGGCATTGGCTTATTCATTTGGTTATGGTTATTCTGAGGGGATCGATTGCATTATCATTTAGTTGCATTCACGTAGTTGTATTCATGCATTAAGTTTGTTATGTAGTTTTGAGTCTGTTTATGCTTGAGGACAAGCATCGATTCAAGTTTGGGGGTGTGATAAGTGGATTTTATATCCACTTGGAATGCTTTATTACAAGCTTAAATTGGTGTTTTGGACTCAAGTTGTTGGTATTTTGATGTATTTTTGTGTTATTGCATTTCAGGTATCAGTTAAATGAAGAAAAGAGCTTTTAAAGGAAATATGATAAAAAGTGATCATATTTGGAAGCCAAGGCCATTGTCAAGTTGTAGAGAATCTCGTTAGCTTCGCGTGGGCAGTTGAATCGCCTAATTCTGACGAGTAGAACTCAAGTTATGGTCAAAACAAGATTCATCAGAATATTTTCCCAGTCAGTAGCTGAGCGCCCGCTCAGGAGAGCTGAGCGGCCGCTCAGGGCGTGGCTGATCGCTGATTTCGCTGAAAAAGCCTTTTTTGAGTGGAATTTGACGATTTTAAGGGTCCAGGTCCACTAGGGGCGTATATATACTTAAAAAAATGGTTTTCATCATCCGGGAAGATTGGGATACCAATGAGAAGACCTAGAAGCACAGAACAACTTCGAAAAAGAAGATCTTGTTTTCAACTTGTGATTCTTTGAATTAGTTGTAACTTTGGATGCTCGTTTTTGTTCTTGTTGAACCTAGATCTCGTTTATTCGTACTTTGATTATTATTTAGTTTATTAAGACCTTGTTTTATACCATGCTTTCATTGGAACCCATGGTGATGATGAGTTCAATTATGGGCTAATCGTTATCACGGGGTTCTAGCGGATTTACTTATGGATTTCAATAATTAATTTGTTTTGATATCTTGGTGTGTGGTGATTGATTGATATCCTAGTATTGGTTGTGCTTATTCGTCTTATGTGCGTAGCTAACATATAAGATATCGTGTTAATCTCTATTGAAGCGACAGTGAATATAGAGGTTTAGAATTTGCCATGCTAGCATAGGTTCATGTATTGTATGCATGATTAGTGGGTAACTCTAACCGTTTTACTTGCCCTATGTAATCAAGATAGATAACTTATGCTTAAACCGTTATGTTGTCAAATTCTATAGACATATAGGGTCTCAATATAATTGGTGCCTATTCAGCTTCTATCTCTTTTGTGGATGTCTGGTAGAGTGGTACTCGTGCAATGAAAGTTGGCGTTTATCAGTTTCGTGTTATCTGATTAGTGTTATCACCATCACATGCTAAGGTTAAGAATAAAAAAGATATTGAATGAAGTATTTAATGAAGTTAGAATCCCATGTTTGTCATATATAGTAATTCAACCTCAATTCTCATAGTTAATGTTATTTAGTATAATCTCTTAGTTTACTAAAAACCTAATTTTTTATTTGTCTTAGCATTGAGCGATAACCATACATTGTTGCATAGGTGCATAAATTGAACTTAACCTAAACCAGTCTCTGTGGGAACGAATCTGATTTATATCTTATATTACTTGCGAACGCGTATACTTGCGTGCATTTTAGCGCGTGTTTTCGCCCTAACATTATACACACAACTTAACATAAATTACATGCTCTAAGATATATCAGCATAGATTTTAACTAACCTCCAAACTGAGGTATTGCGCCACCAGAACATCTATATAGGAACAAATATATAGATAATAAACATATTTTTTTTGCTAAATATAATAAACATATTTATGTCCATATATGTAAGTCCCTTGTGATTTAAAAAAAAGAAGAAGTAATTTCTTGTACCTGCAAAACGAAGAAAATAAAAAGTTAATAAAATTGTTGAAAGAATCATTAATCAACCAAAAGATTTTTTTTAAAACGTATTTATGTCCATATATATATATGATCTTAATAAAACTTTATTCTTGAAATGAATAGAATTTTAATTAAACTCTACTTTTATATGAGCTTAGTTCTATTTCTAATTATATATGAATTTGGATTTTATTTTCTAAAATATAGGAGCTAAATAAGAAAATTTTCAATTCTATTTAAATTTGGATTTTATTTTATTTCTACTTCTATATGAACTTTGATTTTATTTTCTAAATTATAGGAAATGAATGAGGAATTTTTAATTTTTTGAATTAAAATTTAGGAGCTTCAGAAAAAAGATAAATATGATTGAAACGATTCTAAAGCTCACGAGATTTTTCCTTTATACATATAAAGACTAGTCGACTAAGTCGCGCTTCGCGGTAGCCTTGTAAAATATATTTTTTGAAATTTTAAATTAAGATCATTTAAGAGAAATATTAACTATGATACTGATTTTGTGTCAAGGTTTTTCATGCGGATTCGTTGTAATAAATATGTATAAAATTTTAAAAATACTAATAATATACAATAATGTTAAATTTAAGTAATGGCCAATACTCCAAACTTTATTTATTGACATTATTACTTTCTTAATACCGACTTTTTGTCATAATTTTTCAAGGTGACACCCGTTGTAATAATATAAATTAAAAAAATTATTATATATAATAATAATAATTAATTTAAGTAATAATCATTGCTCGTATCTTCAAACTATTATTAATAAATGTCCTTTGTTAATAAAAGTTATATTATGAGAAAAAAAGAGGAGCTCTAGAAAAGTACTAATCATTTGTAATTTTCATAAGTTCTGAAAGGACATGAAATTAATACAAAAATATGTCCAATGCCCTTCAAAAGTTGTTCGGTCATAATTTTGATTTTTGAGGCACCAGAGCTTAAGGTAAGAAAAACAAAAAGAGTAAGGAGATAGTGAATATCAATAGGACCGGGAACCGGGGACTGGGTTTAATGAGCTATATATAAGTTGAATACATGTTTGTAAAAAAATAAAAATGCTAATTATTTAAAACAAAAAATTGAAAATAAAATATCTAAAATAGCCGACTAAGCGCACATTATAGATTAAACTAGAGGCATATTAATGTATCATCCTCATCAAAGTTTAATCCAGGTTTCCTTGATCAATGAGTAGACTATCGTATCAAATCAATATTTGACCGCGACCACACATTTCATAGTCTAGCTCACACAAGAGGCCAATAATATCACTCCTAAAATTTGGAGGGTTAAATCCTTTCTCTATCATTAATATTTCTTTTGCGATTCATAATATACCCAAAATACACTTTTATCATTACCCGGTCAAAGGTAACTTTTAATATAATCAAAGTATATTAATTATCATATAAAAAATATAATGATTTCAAGTCTAAGGACCATTACGTCATTATCATAGTGAGAATTACTTATGACACAATAGACATGTAGAATCTCACATAGGGTATGTCCAACACCATGTATATTTACATCTGCCTGTATATTTTGACTTTATCATCACTATACATATGATCAATGAGATGTGATCATCAGTCAACAACACACCAGTCTTAATGCATTATTATTGTCCCTTAATAATAATACTCGACTAGGGACCTTTAGGAATATTGATATTATTCTCATAATCTCATTTCTGAGTCACGTACTTAGTGATATAAAATTCATATCATATTCAAGGACATTTACTAATCTAACATTTATATAGTAATAAATTAAGATATAATAGATTATAAAGGAAATAATTGATAGAACATAAATATTAATAATCCAAATGTCTTACACTAAAATATTATAGTGTTGTCTCTAGAGCACAAACACTAACAATCTCCAACTTGCACTAGAGTCAATCACCCATGTATCTAATACTCATGAAACTAGTATGACCATCGTGCTTCTGCTGCGATAAAGCCTTAGTCAGTGGGTCTGCAACATTATCATTACTGTGCACATTACATATATATCTCCTTGATCATTAATTTCATTAATTAGGTGATATCGCCTGAGCACATGCCCAAACAGTCTTCTTGGCTGTTTCGAAAACATCAATATATTCGGCTTCCATTATAGAATCATCAATGTTCTTGCTGTGAACAATTCACGCTAACATTACTTTTATTTTGACAAAACACAAACCAGAAATAGACACATAATCAACCTTGTCTGTCCAAAAATTAGGTCAAAAACTAGCATCAAGGTAACCCTTTACAACCAGTTTCCTATCTTCTCCATACACCAAAAATAAATCTTTAGTCCTCTTTAAGTACTTAAGAATATTCTTGACAACTATCCAGTTGTTAGTGTTTGTGCCCTAGAGACAACACTATGATATTTTAGTTTAAGACATTAGAATTATTAATGTTTATGTTCTATCGATTATTCTGTTTATAATTTATTAATTCTTAATTTACTGCGACATAAATGTTAGATTAATAAATGTCCTTGGAATATGATATGCAATTCTATATCTCTAAGTACGTGACTTAGAATTGAGATTATGAGAATAGTATCAATATTCCTAAAGGTCCCTAGTCGAGTATTATTATTAAGGGACAATAATAATGCACTAAGACTGGTGTGTTTGTTGAATGATGATCACATCTCATTGATCATAGGTATAGTGATACTAAAGTCAAAAACACAGGCAGGTGTATATGTACATGGTGTTGGACAGACCCAATGTGAGATTCTACATGTCTGTTGTGTCATAAGTAATTCTCACCGTGATAATGATGTAATGGTCCTTAGACCTGAAGTCATTATAAATCTATACGAGAATTAATATACATTGATTCCATTAAAATTTATCCTTGACCGGGTAATGATAAAAGTGGGCATTGGGTATATTATGAATCGTATGAAAAATATGAATGATCTAGATGGGATTTAACCCTCCTATTTTAGGAGTGATATTATTGGCCTCTTGTGTGAGATAGACTATGAAATGCGTGGCCACGCTCAAATGTTGATATGATATGATAGTCTACTCATTGATCAAGGAAAATTGGATTAAACTATGATGAGGATGACACATTACATGCCTCTAGTTTAATCTATAATATTTGGTTAAAGGGATTATATTACATTGTACATTATTCACAAAAGGTTTAATCGATCACCGATTCAATTATTATTACTTGGGTAGCAATGATGTATTACTAGATGCCGCTCATTGTTTACGATTTTAAATTAGATTTAAAATTTGTTGCCAACGTAATAATAACCTATAGGGTCACACACTAAGAATGCTTGAAGGATTATTTAATTTAAATTGGATTTAAATTATATTAAAGTAATTCGAATTATATATAATATTAATTAAGTATGACTTAATTAATTAGATAAATATTGATATTCAAATTTACTAATATTAATTATGAAATCTATTTGTTAAATAACTAAGTGAGACTTAATTATAATACAAATAGAAATTTTGAATTAATAATAACTCCTAATTAGTTAAGAGTTATAATTTGTTTTTATACTCTCTATATAATATCTCTTGTGTGACTGATTTTGCAAGCAAGACTTTTACTAAAACCCTAGCCACCAAGGGAGAAGATGGAGAGAGCGAGAAGAAACGAGTTTGTGCTAGTACACATCCAATCCTTGAGTTCAAGCATTCGTGTGGATACCGATAGAGCGTAGATCGCGAGAGCGGGATGCGTGGTGATTGAACAAGCTTTGGATCTCCATTAGTCAACCAATTGGTAAAGTTTCTTAAGGTAAACAATCTGATCTATGAATTAAATATATGTTTTTCGCATGGATCCTGCGGTGGGTTTCAAAAATTCTGTTTTTTTACGTTTTTGATTACTGTTTCCGTTGCGTTTATGTGCTCGAAACTCTACAGTGGCATCAGAGCTACTTGAGAAAAGTGTTTATTTCGTTTATGTGTTTACTGGTTTTATGATGATAACATGTATACAATATTCCATGACTGTTATGTATGCGATTTTGTATATTTTACATGTTGTTATGTTTATATAGTGCGTATGTATATATATGTTTTGAATATATGATATTCATGAGAGTTGTATAATCATATGATGATTATATAATTTGTATATATACTTATATATACATGTTTTGTGTTTGTTCTTATTATAAGAATCGTATTTGATATGATTTTGAATTGGATGCAGCGGATTTGCTAAAATCTGGGTCTGTTGTCCGATTTTGGCGACCGAATATGCTATTTCATATGAAATCGAGCGTCTGAACAAAACAGATAGCTAAAGCTATCATCGACTGATCTGTAAGGCGTTTGATGTCGTTTAGACCCTGTAATTTGCGATTTAATGTTATCAGATTCAATTCGAATTTTCTGATTTTTGCTATATTTGGTTTTTATGATTAGATCATGATGGGTATGATATGTTAAGATCATATTATATGTTTTAACATGTTCTTATGTGCTAATTGAGCATGGTGGATGGTTATGGTTTATGACCGTAGGATAATGGTTTTGGGTTTTTAAATACGACTTGCATGTCGTTTGATCTTGTAATTATTAAATCTCGAATGTAACTCGAGTTCTTATTGTAAGTACATTAGATTAGTTTTTATTTTTCATTCGTGTAATATACATAAAGACATGAAGATTTGAAGATCAAGGAATGGTAATCTCACATGGAGGCCATCCAAGGAAGCAATACAAGAAAGAAGACATGTAATAGTTAGCCTGTATTTAATTTTCACCTTAGATTGACCTAGATCTTTTTCATTAGCTTGATGAAGATCACATAGGATAAAGCCATAACCAACCATGTTTAGTTATTGCACTTTACATATATATGACCATATGATGAATGTATGTGTAGAGTAGTTTATAAAGATGCATGCTTAATTAGATTAAGGATTTATGTATTAGATACGACACCCATGCCATGCTTTCTAAACAAGATAAAGTCTATAACGACTCAAGATTTTGAAATGAACAAACGATTATGAGATTCTCGTGTTTATGAAACACGGAATAAAATACAAATTTTCTTTATTTCTTACATGGGGCAATTTTGTCAAAATTAAGTTCATTATACTTGTAAGGTTGTGGGTTTTAAGCGAGGCCGTTGTGACTCCCTCACTACCTGGAAATCAAACCAATGACGAATATTGATTTGAAGTATTTTATTCAAGGAAAATTGGGAATCTCTTTATGATGGGATCATGATCGTTTTAAAAATAACAAAACCCTAAAGTTAATATTAAGTTGATCATATGCCTTCCAATGAGTCCAATGCGTTAACCCCTAGATCGACCAGGAGTGGGTTCGCCATAGCAAAGTAATCCTATCTATCGTGGGAGATGTGTTGAAGTATATTGATACTTTTTGACTATTGGGTTTGACTTAACTAAGTTACCACAATAGAATTATGAACTTAGAGGCATAGAGTTTGGCGAGATTTATTAGATAAATATGAATAAATGTTGTTCCACCAAGCTATCCAAGAGTTATATTGTTGATATAATTGACAAATGTTGTCTACCTAAATAATCATGTTTTAGGAGAAAAGCCAAAGCTGACCTAACGCGTGGTGAAATATTGATCTTGGCTCACTAGAAAGGATATAGAAGATATTTTTTCCGAATTAATAGTTAGGGCTATTGATTTGATAAAAATAGTGGGAGATATATATTGTGAATATATATATGAATAATCACTTGAACATAATTTAATGATCATCTGTAGACTAAATCATTTTATGCACTTTAATATTGTAGATATCAAATGACAAATAACACAAATAACTTCTCGGTGTAATAGTCCCTGAGAAGGATAAGCTGACATGAAATAATTTCCTCAATTGACACGGGAACTTGAGGATTGTCCTCGGGTTCAAGGATGTCACTCAAACCCCCTCCCTTATTTCTTCTAGCTGAGAATGAAACATGTGCTGAACAAAATGCTTACCAGAAGCAAATTGATAATGCAACTGATGTTTCATGTCTCATGCTTGTAATTATGAGTGCTGAGCTTTAGAAGCAACAAGAGCATAATGATGCTTATGATATGATTGAGCACCTTCAAAGGATGTTTGAAGGATAGGCTTATCAGAAAGATTTGACAATAATAATGCACCATACTTTGAGATAATGGGAGAATGATATTCGGTTGGACCACATGTTCTAAAAATGATAGGTGTATGTACCTTGATATTTTGGGTTTCAAGAATAGTCTAGAGACTCAGCTTGATTTGATCAAACAATCTTTGAACAACTTTTATTCTTAGTTTGTTAAGAACAAAAGGAATGAGATAGACAGAACACTCACTGAGTTGTTAAGCATGTTTAGAACTGCTGAAAATAACACGGTAAAGGCATGAATTACGTCCATATTGATGATGTACACATGGAATGCAAATGGGAAAGGAAAGTGGACAGGCAAGGTGAAGATTTGATCTTATTCGGTGCCAAACCAAAGTCCAATCCCAAAGGGATTTTGAAGCCTAATAGTGGTGTTGCTAAAGGAGATGATTGTCATTTGGATGAATGGAAGTTAAATTGTCGAGCTTATTTGGAAGATCTAAAGAAGAAGACTAGTAATGGTCAAGCTTCAGGTATAGGGTTAGAATTGGAGCAAAAGTTGTTGCTCTAGTTGAAGGAACACGATACCTAATTTTGCCCATAAGGCGAGATTGAGAACTTGATAAATTATTATTACGTGCCTGCCTTTAGCGGATACATTAAGTCAATTTCTTGTCAGGACAAGAAAGGTTTTCATTTTAATTAAATATACAATAGTTGTTTATTCTATTTCAATGATAAGTCTTATAATGTTGCACAATTAGTTAACAATTTATAGGTTCTAAGTTGACTCAAATCAAACATTGCCTCTAGCATTGTCGCTAAGCCATATTAATGAGAAACACATTTCTGAGTTACATATAGATGAATACTTGGATAAGTTTGATTTTGATTCATACGGAAGATGCGAACTTTGTCTCATTGGCAAAATGACTAAAGCTTTTTTACCTGATCAGGTGAAAGGGCCACCGAACGATTATGACTTATACATAATGATGTATGTGGTCGAATGCGTATGATAACAAGGGGGCTTATACTACTTCATAACATTTACTGATGATTTCAGTAGATATGGATATGTGGTTCTTATGAAGAACAAATCCGATTCTTTTGAAATGTTCAAAGAATATAAGGCCGAAGTAGAAAAGAAAACAAGGGAAAAGTATAAATGTTTTACGATCAGATCATGGATGAGAATACTTAAACCTCAATTTCAAGAGTTTCTTGAAGGAGTGTGATAGTGTATCATAACTTACTCTTTCTGGAACACCTCAATGGAATAGAGATTCTTAGAGGAGAAATCGTACCTTGTTGGGCATAGTGCGATCTATGATGAGTCAAGCGGATCTTCCATTCAGTTTCTAGGGTTATGCTCTAGAAACGGCTGCATATACACTTAACCAAGTTCCGACTAAATCGGTTCAAAATACTCCGTATGAGATATGGACTGATAAACGTCATAAAATGTCATTTATGAAAATTTGGGGACGTGAACCGTTTGTAAAATGTTTAGCCTCTGACAAGCTTGGACCAAAATTAGATAGATGCTATTTTGTGGGATATCCTGAAGAAACTAAAGGGTATAGTTTCTATAATCCTACCGAGAATAAAGTGTTGGTTGCTCGAATCGCTGTATTTCTTGAAAGAGAGTTACTTTCAAAAAATATTAGTGTGAGGACTATAGATCTCGATGAAGATCGAGTTGTACAAAATAATATTGAACCAGAGTTGGAAAATGGGAAGGAAGTACATCAAAATGTTCCTGCTCCGGAAACACAGGTTGTTCGTAGATCTACTAGGGCTCGTCATGAGCCAGAGAGATATTATGGATTTCTCTTGACTCAAGATGATAATGTAATGCTCATAGATAATGATGAGCCTCTTACCTACCAAGATGCTATGAACAGTCCAAACTCCGAGAGATGGCTAGAGGCCATGAAATCCGAAATGGAATCCATGTATCAAAATAAAGTATGGACTTTAGTTGATCCACCTGAAGGGGTAAAACCTATAGGGTGCAAGTGGGTTTTCAAGAAGAAAACTGACATGGATGGTAAAGTACAGACCTATAAAACATGACTGGTGGTAAAAGGTTTCAAACAAGTTCATGGTCTAGACTGTGATGAGACCTTTTCACCAGTTGCTATGGTCAAGTCCATCAGGATTTTGCTAGCAATAGCTGCTTACTACGACTATGAGATTTGGCAAATGGATGTCAAAACCGATTTCTTAAATGGGAGGCTTGAAGAGGATGTATACATGATACAACCTGAGAATTTTGTCAATATCAAGTTTGCTAAGATGGTCTGTAAGTTGCTTCGATCTATTTATGGATTAAAGCAAGCCTCAAGGAGATGGAATCATTGTTTTGATGAAATAGTCAAAGAATTTGGCTTTATTCAAAATGAAGATAAACCATGTGTTTACAAGAAGGTTAGTGGGAGCCACATGGCATTCCTAGTACTATATGTAAATGACATATTACTAGTAGGGAATGACATACCTTCTCTACAGGCTATTAAGACTTGGTTGGGAAATAGTTTCTCGATGAAGAACTTAGGTGATGCTACCTATTTATTAGGGATCAAGATCCATAGAGATAGATCAATGAGATTAATCGACCTAGTCGGAGTACATACATTGATAAAATATTGCATCATTTTAGGATGCAGGAGATAAAAAAAGGATATATTTTGATGTCTCATGGGATAGTGATCTCAAAAGAAAATTGCCCCTAAATCATTAGATGATAAGGGTTGTTTGAGAAAGCTCCATCTGCTTTAGCAATTGGATCTATAATGTGTACAATGATATGTATTTATCTTGATATTTCGTATGCTTTGAGCATGACGAGCAGATACCAGTCTAATCCAGGTGAGGGTGACTGGATAATTTTCAAGAATATTCTTAAGTACTTAAAGAGGACTAAAGATTTATTTTTGGTGTATGGAGAAAATAGGGAACCGGTTGTAAAGGGTTACACTGATACTAGTTTCTTAATCTAATTTCTGGATAAACAAGGATGATTATGTGTCTATGTCTAGTTTGTGTTTTGTCTAAATATAAGTGATGTTAACTGGAATAGTTCACAGCAAGAACATTGATGATTCTATAAAGGATGCCGAATATATTGATATTTTTTTGAAACAGCCAAGGAGATTGTTTAGGCATGTCCTTAGGCGATATCACCCTATTAATGAGATTAATGATCAAGGAGATATAAATGTAAAGTGCATAGTAATGATAGTGTTGCAGACCCACTGACTAATTCTTTGTCGCAGCAGAAGTACGATGGTCATACTAGTTCCATGAGTATTAAATACATGGGTGATTGGCTCTAGTGCAAGTGGGAGATTGTTAGTGTTTGTGCCCTAGAGACAACACTATGATGTTTTAGTTTAAGACATTAGGATTATTAATGTTTATGTTCTATCGATTATTCTATTTATAATTTATTAATTATTAATTTACTGTGATATAAATGTTAGATTAATAAATGTCCTTGGAATATGATATGCAATTCTATATCTCTAAGTACGTGACTTAGAAATGAGATTATGAGAATAGTATCAATATTCCTAAAGGTCCCTAGTCGAGTATTATTATTAAGGGACAATAATAATGCATTAAGACTGGTGTGTTTGTTGACTGATGATCACATCTCATTGATCATAGGTATAGTGATCCTAAAGTCAAAAACACAGGCAGATGTATATGTACATGGTGCTGGACAGACCCAATGTGAGATTCTACATGTCTGTTGTGTCATAAGTAATTCTCACAGTGATAATGATGTAATGGTCCTTAGACCTGAAGTCATTATATTTCTATACGAGAATTAATACACATTGATTCCATTAAAAGTTATCCTTGACCGGGTAATGATAAAAGTGGACATTGGGTATATTATAAATCGTATGAGAAATATGAATGATCTAGATGGGATTTAACCCTCCTATTTTAGGAGTGATATTATTGGCCTCTTGTGTGAGATAGACTATGAAATGCGTGGACACGCTCAAATGTTGATATGATATGATAGTTTACTCATTGATCAAGGAAACTTGGATTAAACTATGATGAGAATTACACATTACATGCCTCTAGTTTAATCTATAATATTTGGTTAAAGGGATTATATTACATTGTACATTATTCACAAAAGGTGTAATCGATCACTGATTCAATTATTATTACTTGGGTAGCAATGATGTATTACTAGATGCCGCTCATTGTTTACGATTTTAAATTAGATTTAAATTTTTTTGCCAACGTAATAATAACCTATAGGGTCACACACTAAGAATGCTTGAAGGATTATTTAATTTAAACTGGATTTAAATTATATTAAAGGAATTCGAATTATTTATAATATTAATTAAGTATGACTTAATTAATTAGATAAATATTGATATTTGAATTTACTAATATTAATTATGAAATTTATTTATTAAATAATTAAGTGAGACTTAATTATAATACAAATAGAAATTTCGAATTAATAATAACTCCTAATTAGTTAAGAGTTATAATTTGTTTTTATACTCTCTATATAATATCTCTTGTGTGGCTGATTTTGCAAGCAAGACTTTTACTAAAACCCTAGCCACCAAGGGAGAAGATGGAGAGAGCGAGAAGAAACGAGTTTGTGCTAGTACACATCCAATCCTTGAGTTCAAGCATTCGTGTGGATACCGATAGAGCGTAGATCGCGAGAGCGGGATGCGTGGTGATTGAACAAGCTTTGGATCTCCATTAGTCAACCAATTGGTAAAGTTTCTTAAGGTAAACAATCTGATCTACGAATTAAATATATGTTTTTCGCATGGATCCTGCGGTGGGTTTCGAAAATTCTATTTTTTTTTTACGTTTTTTTTTACTGTTTCCGTTGTGTTTATGTGCTCGAAACCCTACACCAACCTTCACCTGGATGTGACTAATATCTGCTCGTCATACTCAAAGCATATGAAACATGAGGACAAGTATATATCATTGCACATATTATATATCCAATTCCTGAAGTATATGGAACTTTTTCAAATGGCCCTTATCATCTAATGATTTAGCGGGCAATTATTCTTTGAGAACACTATCCCATGAGATATCGAAACATATCCTTTCTTTGCCTTCTGCATCCTTAAATGATGCAATACTTTATCAATATATGTACTCTGACTTAGGCCGATTAATATGCTTGATCTATCTGTATAGATTTTGATCCTTAATATATAGGTAGCATCTCCTAAGTCTTTCATCGAGAAGCTATTTCACACCAAGTCTTAACAGTCTGTAGAGAAGGTACGTCATTTCCTATTAGTAATATGTCATCAACATATAGTACTAGGAATGCCACATGGCTCCCACTAACCTTCTTGTAAATACATGATTTATCTTCATTTTGAATAAAGCCAAACTCCTTGACTATTTCATCAAAATGAATATTTCATCTCCTTGAGGCTTGCTTGAATCTATAAATAGATAGAAGCAACTTACAGACCATCATAGCAAACTTTGGATTGGCCAAACCCTTAGGTTGTATCATATATACATCCTCTTCAAGGCTCCAATATAAGAAAGCGGTTTTGACAATCATTTGCCAAATCTCATAGTCAAAGTAAGCAGATATTGCTAGCAAGATCCTGATGGACTTGACCATAGCAACTGGTGAACAAGTCTCTTTATAGTCTATACCATGAATTTATTTGAAACCTTTTGCGACTAGTCGCACCTTATAGGTCTGTACTTTACCATCTATGTCAATTTTCTTCTTGAAAACCCACTTGCACCTTATAGGTTTTACCCCTTCGAGTGGATCAACTAAAGTCAATACTTTATTTTGATACATGGATTCCATCTCAGATTTCATGGCCTCCATCCATCTCTCAGAGTCTGGACTGTTCATAGCATCTTGGTAGGTGAGAGGCTCATCATTATTCGTAAGCATCACATCATCATCTTAAGTCAAGAGAAATCCATAATTTTTCCCAAGCTCATGGTGAATCCTACTTGATCTACTAACAACCTGTGTTTCCTGAATAATATTACTTTCAACATTTTGATGTACATCCTGATCTTGTTCCAACTCTGGTTCAATGTTATCATGTGGTTCTCGATCTTCATCGAGATGTATTGTCCTCCCACTGATTTTCTTAGAAAGTAGTTCTCCCTCAAGAAATACAGTAGTCTGAGCAACAAACACTTTGTTCTCGAAAGGATTATAATATTATACCATTTAGTCTCACTAGGGTATCCCACAAAATAACATTTATCTAAATTTGGTCCAAGCTTGTCAGAGGCTAAATGTTTCACAAACGCGTCACATCCCCAAATTTTCATAAATGATATGCTATGACGTTTATCAGTCCATATCTCATATGAAGTCTTTTGAACCTCTTTTATCGAAACTCGGCTAAGTGTATATGCAGTCGTTTCTAGAGCATAACCCCATAAACTGATTGGAAGATCCGCTTGACTTATAATCGATCGCACCATGTCCAACAAAGTACAATTTTCCCTCTTAGAATCTCTATTCCATTGAGGTGTTCCATAAAGAGTAGGTTGTGATACAATATTACACACCTTCAAGAAACTCTTGAATTTGAGATTTAAGTATTCTCCTCCACGATCTGATCATAGAACTTTTATAGTTTCCCTTGTTTGCTTTTCTACTTCAGCCTTATATTCTTTGAACATTTCAAAAATATCAGATTTGTCCTTTATAAGATATAAATATCCATATCTACTGAAATCATCAGTAAATGTTATGAAGGAGAAAAAGCCACTTATTGCCATTGTCGCACTGGACCGCATACATCACTATGTTTAAGTCCCAATCGTTCGATGGCCCTTTCACCTTATCAGGTAAAAGAAACTTTAATCATCTTGCCAATGAGACAAACTTCACATCTTCCGTATGATTCAAAATTAAACTTGTTCAAGTATTCATCTATATATAACTCAAAAATGCTTTTCTTATTAATATGGCTTAAATGATAATGCTAGAGGTAATGTTTGATTTGAGTCATTTCAGAACCATATATTGTTAACTAATTATACAACATTATAAGCTTTATCATAAAATAGAATAAAAAATTGTTGTTTATTTAAATAAAATAAAAAATCTTTCTTGTTCTGACAAAAATTGATATAATATCTTCGCTAAAGGCGTGCACATATTAACAATGGACCAAGTTCTCAACTTCGCCTTATGAAAAAAATTAGGTACCGAGTTACTCCAACTAGAGCAACAACTTTTGCTCCAAATTCTAACCCGATATATGAAGATTGACCATTGATGGTCTTCTTCTTTCGATCTTCCAAATAAGCTCGACAATTTAACTTCCAATCATCCGGTTATTGCCATAGAAGTGACAATTATCTTCTTTAGCAACATCACTAATAGGCTTCATAAGCCCCCTTGGGATTGGACTCTGGTTTGGCACAGAATAAAATCAAATCTTAACATTACTTATCCACTTTCCTTTCCCATTTGCATTCCATGTGTACACCATCAATATGAACGTAGTTCATACTTTTATCATGTTATTTTTAGCAGTTCTAAACATGCCTCACAACTCAACCAGTGTTTTTTCTATCTCATTCATTTTGCTCATAACAAACTGAGAAAAGAAGTTCAAAAATTTCTTGATCAAATCAAACTGAGTCTCTAGACCAATATTGAAACCCAAAATATCAAGGTACATATACCTATCATCTTTAGAACATTTGGTCCAACCAGATCTCGTTCTCCCATTTATGCAAATTTATAGAGTCTTATTATTGTCAAAGCTCTCTTGACGATGCTATCCTTCAAACATCCTTTGAAGGTGCTCAATCACATCATAAGCATCAATATGCTCTTGTTGCTTCTAAAGCTCACACTCATAATTGCAAGCATGAGAGATGAAATATCAGTTGCGTAATCAATTTGCTTCCAGTAAGCATTTTGTTCAACACATGTTTCAATATCAGCTAGAAGAAATATGAGAGAGGTTTGAGTGACATCCTTGAAGCTGAGGACAATCCTCAAGTTCCTATGTCAGTCGAGAAAATTATTTCATGTCAGCTTTTCCTTCTCAAGGACTATTACATAGAGAAGTTATTTGTGTTTTTTATCATTTGATATCTATAATATTAAAGTGCATAAAATGAATTATTCTATAGATGATCATTAAATTAAGTTCAAGTGATTATTCATATATATTTACAATATATATCTTTCACTATTTTTATCAAATCAATAGCCCTAACTATTAATTCAGAAAGAATAACTTATGTATCCATTCTAGTGAGCCAAGATCCATATTTCACCATGCGTTAGGTTAACTTTGGATTTTCTCCTAAAACATGATTATTTAGGTAGACAATATTTGTTAATTATATCAACTATATAACTCTTGGATAGCTTGGTGGAACACCATTTGTTCATATTTATCTAACAAATCCCGTCAAACTCTATGCCTCTAAGTTCACAATCTTATTGTGGTAACTTAGTTAAGTCAAACCCAATAGTAAAAAAGTATCAATATACTTCAACACATCTCCCACGATAGATGTGAGTACTTCCCTTTGGCGAACCTATTTCTTATCGATCTAGGGGTTAACGCATTAGACTCATTGGAAGACATCTGATCAACTTAATATTAAATTTATGGTTTTGCTAATTTTAAAATGACCATGATCCCATCATAAAAAGATTCTCAATTTTTCCTTAAATAAAATACTTTAAATTAAAATTCTTCAGTGGTTTGATTTCCAGGTAGTGAGGGAGTCACAACAGTCTCGCTTAAAACCCACAACCTTGCAAGTTTAATGAACCCGCTTTTGACAAAATCGCCCCATGTTAGAAATAAAGAAGATTAGTATTTTATTCCATGTTTCATAAACACGAGAATCTCATAGTCGCTTGTTCATTTCAAAATCTTAAATCATTACAGGTTTTATCATATTTAGCAAGCATGGCATGAGTGTCGTATCTAATACATATATCCTTAATCTAATTAAGCATGCATCATTAAACTACTATATACATATATCCATCATATGAGCATATATATGTAATGTGCAATAAAGTAAGTGTGGTTGGTTATGGCTTCATCTTATGTGATCTTCATCAAGCTAATGACAAAGATCTAGGTCAATCTAAGGTGGAAAATAAATACAAGCTAACTATTACATGTCTTCTTTTCATGAGTTGCCTCATTATATTGCTTCATTGGATTGCCTCCATTGGACTACCCTTCCTTGATATTTAAGTATTCATGTACATTACATTAATAAAATACAAAATCTAATATAATGAACTTATAAGAAGAACTCGAGTTACATTCGAGATTTTATAATTACAAGATCAAATGACATGCAAGCCGTATTAAAAAAACCAAAACCATTAACCTAAGTCATAAGTCATAACCATCCACCATGCTCAATTAACATATAAAAACATGTTAAAACACATAATTTGATCTTAACATATCATACCCATCATGATATAATCATAAAAATCAAAAATGGAAAAAATTTAGAAATTCAAAATTAAATCTGATAACATTAAATTGCCGATTACAGGGCCTAAACAACGTCAAACTCCTTACAGACGAGTCGATGAGGGCTTTGGCCATCTGTTTTGTTCAGACACACGTTTTCCTTTCCGAAAAGGTATTCGTTTGCGAAAATCGGACACCAGACCCAAAATCGTATCAAATATGATTCTCATAATAAGAACAAAATAAATCATGTTTATATCAGTATATATACATATTATATAATTATCATATGACTATACAACTCTCATGAATATCACATATCCAAAACATATACATACATGCATATATATAAACATAACATAATGTAAAACATACAAAATCGCATACGTAACATTCATGACAGATTGTATACATGCTATCATCGTAAAACCAGTAAACACATAAATGAACTAAACATTTTTCGCAGGTAGCTATGATGCCATTCAAGGGTTTCAAGGTATAAACGCAACGGAAACTGTAATTAAAAATGTGAAAAACCAGAATTTTCGAAACTCGCCGCAGGATCCATGCGAAAATAGATATTTAATTCATAGATCAGATTGTTTACCTTAATAATCTTTAAAAATTGGTTGAATAATGGAGATCCAAAGTTTATTAAATCACCACGCATCCCGCTCTCACGATCTAAGCTCTATCGGTATCCACACGAATGCTTGAACGCAAGGATTGAATGTGTACTAGCACAAAATCGTTTCTTCTTGCTCTCTCCATCTTCTCTCTTGGTGGCTAGGGTTTTTAATAAAATTCTTCCATTAAAAATCAGCCACAAGAGATAATATATAGAGAGTATAAAAATGAATTATAACTCTTAACTAATTAGGAGTTTTGTATTAGTTTGAAATTCCTATTTGTATAATAACTAAGTAAAATTTAATTATTTAACAATTGGATTTCGTAAATATTAGTAAATTCGAATATTATTATTTATCTAATTTATTAAGTCATACTTAATTAATATTATACATAATTCAAAATAATTTAATTTAATTTAAATCCAATTTAAATTAAATAACCCTTAAAGCATTCTTTGTGTGTGACCCTATAGGTTATTATTTCATCGGCAACGAATTTTAAATCTAATTTAAAATCGTAAACAATGAGCGGCATCTAGTAATACATCATTGCTACCCAAGTAATAATAAATAAATCGGTGATCGATTAAACCTGTCATGGATAATGTACAATGTAATATAATTCCTTTAACCACATATTATAGATTAAACTAGATGCATGTAAATGTATCATCCTCATCAAAGTTTAATCCAGGTTTTCTTGATCAATGAGTAGACTATCATATTAAATCAACATTTGAGCACGACCACGCATTTCATAGTCTAGCTCACACAAGAGGCCAATAATATCACTCCAAAAATTAGGAGGTTAAATCCTTTCTAGATCATTCATATTTCTTATGCGATTCATAATATACCCAAAATATACTTTTATCATTACCCGATCAAAGGTAACTTTTAATATAATCAAAGTATATTAATTCTCGTATAAATATATAATGATTTCAAGTCTAAGGACCATTACATCATTATCACAGTGAGAATTACTTATGACACAACAAACATGCAGAATCTCACATTGGGTCTATCCAGCACCATGTACATTTACATCTGCCTGTATTTTTTACTTTAGTATCACTATACCTATGATCAATGAGATGTGATCATCAGTCAACAAATACACCAATCTTAATATATTATTATTGTCCCTTAATAATAATACCCGACTAGTGACCTTTAGGAATATTAATATTATTCTCATAATCTCATTTTTAAGTCACGTACTTAGTGATATAGAATTCTTATCATATTCCAAGGACATTTATTAATCTAACATTTATATCGCAGTAAATTAAGACATAATATATTATAAAGGGAATAATCGATAGAACATAAACATTAATAATCCAAATGTCTTAAACTAAAAATTATAGTGTCGTCTCTAAGGCACAAACACTAACAAGCCTTATGCTTAGTTCTTCCAGGATCGACATGCCAACATTAAGGTGCATGTTATATATTATGGAATGCACCAGCTTCTGCACCGTACTGGAGATGTTGTCACAGCCAGTCTTCCTGCATGTGAATGCTCTAATGATAAAATCAAAGATGAATGACCATTCTTTTCTCAGATTCTTCTTGTTCAACTGGACATATCAATCTTTTCACTGTAGTTTATGAAATCCATAAACTTAGCCAACTCCTGTATTGTTGGAGCCTCCACAATATTGTCTTTAGGGATGCCAAAGGCTTGGTTGACATCACAACATTAAATTCCATAGGAACACCTTGAATTGTGCAATTAACCACCAAGGAGACTACTTGATTCTCATGAAAAATTGTGTTTACAACAGCTGAATTCCAAAACTCACTGAGCACATCCCAATATAACACGAAATTTGCAGTGAAAGCTCCTGCAAGATAATAATCAGAATGAAATTTGACAAAGCACTTAAGTTATCAGGTGCTTGGTTTGCATCAACAAAGGCCAAGTAGTTGGTTCCATCCTTGGGGATAATAGCTTTAACGTTATTGGCAGCCATAGAAAGTGTTTGAGTTTGAGTGGGTAAATGTCTAGAGAAAGAAAGAGCTTGAAACGAGTAAGAGCGGTGAAGATTTGCAGAAATTTGGTCAATTGAGATCTCGAAATCGTAAAGAGGGGTTATGTCGAGATGTCTGGGTATTTATAGGCTTGAGATGTGACTTGTAGAGAAGTAAGGAATAAACTGTTGATACTTGCTTATCGAGAAGTCACGTGAATTTGAAGATTCATGTGGAGATGTCATTATCCTGACTCTTATCGAGAACTAGATAGTGACTTATCGAGATGTAGAATAAATACGCAGTTTGTCATAATTGGACTGAATTATTCTAACTTATATTGAATAAATCAACATAAAATTAGAATTGATTATATATCAAAAATTTTACTGAAATAATTTATTAAATTAAATCATTCTAGTTTTGAGTTATTGAGAAGTCTAAAATTTGAATTTATAGAGAACTCCATATAGATAAGTATATCTAGATCTACACAATGCTTATCGAGAAGTCACAAAGAGACTTATCAATAAGTTCATCGAGAAGTCATGCAAAGACTTATCGAGAACTCTGTCGAAGTCTTAAAATGACTTATCGAGAAGTCATTAAACTTATCGAGAACTCAGTTCTCTACATACTTTTGTTCTATCTCATTTCTATCTTATATTAATTTCACATACTGAAAATGTGAATTAAAACATAGACAGTTTTTCTTAAAATAAGAAAAATTCCAAGTTAAATTTGAATTTTGAAAAATAAATATACATAGAATCCTAAAATACTTATAAATTATATTCCACTTAATTTCTAATTAAATTAAATTTAATTTAATTTATCAGAAATTAATATGCTGCAACACATTAGCCGAGTTCTTGCCTTTAGGATGAAGAATTTAACATACCAATTTTTTTATCTTAGGTAACCCGCAGCCGCTTCCCTTCGGGTGCGCACTGGGTAAACTCTACGGGCTCACGCAATATCCTGCAAACCACGTGAACCAATGTAAACCGCATTTAAGTGACATGCTCTGACTCAGGAGGCATAATCATAAATTCTCCCACCGTGAGATTCGATCCTATGACCAAGAGGATAGTCATCCCCTATTTAACCAACTGATCCAACCCTTGCGAGCTTAACATACCAATTTCACATACAAGTCTAGTGAAAGTTGCTTCATTCAAAGGTTTAGTGAAAATATCAGCTAATTATTTTTCTGTTAGAACAAAAATAAGCTCAATAGTACCATTTGCAGCATGTTCTCTAATAAAATGGTACCTCACATCAATGTGCTTAGTTCTGGAGTGATTAACTGGATTAACAACAATAAATATGGTACTAGTATTGTCAAACATGATTGGAATTTTATGTAACACTAGGCCATAGTCCATTAATTGATTTCTAATTGAAAGCACTTGAGCACAACAACATCCAGCATTTATGTATTCAGCTTCAGTTGTGGAAGTTGACACATATTGTTGTTTCTTACTATACCAAGATACAAGTCTTTGACCAAGGAATTGACAGCTTCCACTTGTACTCTTTTTGTCTACCCTATATCCATCAAAATCTGCATATGTGTATCCAATAGTTTCAAAACCAGTTCCCTTAGGATAACACAATCCCAAGTTTGTTATCCTCTTCAAATATCTGAAAATTCTCTTTACATCCATCAAATGTGATTCTTTAGGATTTACTTGAAACCTAGTACACACATATGTTGCAAACATGATGTCTGGTCTACTAGAAATTAAGTACAATAAAGATCTGATCATTCCTCTATAACCTGAAATGTCTATAATTTTTCCTTTCTTATCTCCATCCAAGTTGGTAGTTGTAGACATAGGTGTTGATGCAGGTGAGCAGTCAACCATTCCAAATTTCTTCAATAAATCTTTGACATACTTGGTTTGACTAATAAAGATGCCATCACTTTTTTGACTAACTTGAAGGCCAATGAAGTAACTTATCTCTCCCATCATGCTCAACTCATATTCACTCTGCATGAGTATTGAGAATCTTTGACACAACTTTTCATTAGTAGAGCTAAAAATGATGTCATCCACATAGATTTGAACTAGGATAATGTCATCACCATGCTGCTTATAGAATATAGTCTTGTCATCTGTCCCTGTAGTGAATCCATGTTTGAGTAAAAATTCTGACAGTGTGTCATACCATACTCTATGTGCTTGCTTCAATCCATAAAGAGCCTTCAACAGTTTATAAACAAAGTTTGGAAATTCTGGATCTTAAAAACCAGGTGGATGTTGTACATAGACCTCTTCTTCCAATTCACCATTAAGGAATGCACTTTTCACATCCATTTGATACACCTTGAAATTTGAATGTGTGGCAAATGCAAGAAATTTTTTTATTGCTTCAAGTCTTGCAACTGGAGCAAAAGTTTTATCATAGTCAATTCATTCTTCTTGTGAGTAGCTTTTTGCAACCAGATTTGCTTTGTTTCTTTTCACAATTCCACTTTCATCTATTTTATTCCTATACACCTATTTTGTTCCCATGATGATCCTGTTTTTTGGTGCAGGAACTAATTCTCAAACTTTATTTCTTTCAAATTAATTTAGCCCTTCTTGCATAACAGTAGTCCAGTCAGGATCGAGTAGAGCTTCCTATTAAGTGGCATTTATGACACTTATTTATGCTCTAATAAGCTTTGAGTTGGTGTATTTGTACTCAAGTTATTTGTGTTTTAACGTGTTTTCAAGTGTTTTTGCATTTCAGGCTTTGCTTCGTGAATCAGGTGAATTAAAATTGTTTTGATGCTAATATGGTGTTTAGAATGTGCTAGAATAAAAGCTTGGAAGATTAGATCGAAGCTGCAAGGAATAAAGAAGAAGAAAAAATGAAGTTTTGGCAGAAGGCAGGCGCGCCCGCGCTGATATTGCGCGCGGTCGTGCCGGGAGTACAGAAAGGCAGCGCGCCCGCGCTGGTGAAGCGCGCGGCCGTGCTGGGTCGGGATATTAAAATCCTGATTTTTTTATAATTGAAATTGCTGGACTCCTGGGATGCATGGACTGCTATATAAACATAACTTAAGGTCGTTTTTCAGAAGATATTCAGAGATATCAAGACATCAAGGATGGAGAAGACGGCAAGAGACCTTTTGGCACAATTCAACAAAGGTGAAGACGAACTAGTTTATTCTTGTGAATATTTGTTTTGAGTTGTAATTTGGATGCTTGTTTCTTATTTTGCCTAACTTTTATTCTTGATTGTACTTTGGTTTATTTATTCGTATAAAGACTACGTTTGCTATATCATGTTTTCATTGGAACCCACGTTGGCGATGAGTTCGATTATGGGCTAATCATTATCGTGGGGTTCTAGCGGATTTATTTATGGATTTATTTAGTTAAATTGTTTGATGCCTTAGTGTGTGGTGATTCTATGATATCCTAGTTATGGTTGTGCGTATTCGTCTTGTGAGCGTCGCGAACTTATAAGATAGCCTGTTAATTCTTAATGAAGCGAAAGTAAATTTAAGGATTTAGAACTTGCCATTCTAGTATAGGTTCATGTATTGTTATGCATGATTCGTAGGTAATTTTAACCATCTTACTTGCCCTATGTAATCAAGATAGATAACTTGTGCTTAAACTGTTATGCTATCAAATTCTATTGACATATAGGGTCTCAATATAATTGGTGCCTATTCAACTTCTATCTCTTTTGTGGATGTCTGGTAGAATGGTACTCGTGCAACGAAAGTTGGCGTATATCAGTTTCATGTTGTCTGATTAGTGTCATCACCATTGCATGCTAAGGTTGAGAATAATAAGGCTATTGAATGAAGTATTTATGAAGTTGGAATCCCATGTCTGTCATATATATTAACTCAATCTATCTTATTCTTGTAGTTATAATAGTTAGTGTAATTCTTAGTTATAAACATTCTCAATTTGTTATCGTCTTAGCATTGAATAATAACCATACATTGTTGCTTAGGTGCGTAATTTAGATAGTTAACCAATACAGTCTCTATGGGATCAAATCTGATTTATATCTTATACTACTTGCGAACTCGTATACTTGCGTGTATAATTAGTGCGTGTTTAGCGACGAACAAGTTTTTGGCACCGCTGCTGGGGACTGCAGTGTTAATTACTAGTTTATGTGCTTTCCATCAGTGGTCGTTAAAGTTCATTGACTCGGACATTGTTACTTATTTGTTTCCTTGTTTTATTTCAGGTGATCTAGCGAGGGTGTCTGCATATGCGTTCGCGTACTCGTAAGAGAACACTGGATAAAGTCGAGGAAGAACTTTTGGTAGTTCGGTGGGAAGTTTTTGAGGAAGAAAAGAAGGTAGAAGAAGAAGAGAAATTTGAAGATCCAGTTGTAGTAGCTACGGGTGATCAAGCAGAAAATCTGAAGGCTTTGATGGACTATTCTAAGCCTAAGATTAATGACATTCCGTCTAGCATCATTAGACCAGCCATCACGGCTAACACTTTTGAGATCAAGTCAAGCACGATCCAGATGATACAGAACTCAGTTCAGTTTGGGGGTTCTCCTACCGAAGACCCCAACATGCACATCAGGGATTTCATCGAGATCTGCGACACTTTCAAGTTCAATGGCGTGACTGAAGATGCTATCAAACTACGACTCTTTCCATTCTCTTTGAGAGACAAAGCTAAGTGCTGGTTACACTCTCTACCGGCAGGGTCTATCACAACTTGGGAATATCTTCCTCAAAAGTTTCTCACTAAATTTTTTCCCATGGCGAAGACTGCAGCAATCAGGAATGCTCTTACCCAGTTCACGCAGCAAACTAGAGAATCTCTGTGTGCGGCTTGGGATCGATATAAGGAGATGCTAAGGAAGTGCCCACACCCTGGCATGCCTGATTGGATGATTATTAACTATTTCTACAATGGATTGGGTCCTACTTCTAGGCCCATGCTTGATGCAACATCAGGAGGAGCCTTGTGGGCTAAGAGCTATGATGAAGCTTATGAACTTGTTGGACTGATGGCTGCTAATGAGTACCAGAATCCTTCCCAGAGACTGACTCAGGGAAAAGTAGCAGGAATTCTAGAGTTGGATGCAGCGACTGCTATAGCTGCCCAACTTAAGGCTTTGACAATGAAGGTGGACACTTTGGCTAGTTATGGAGTTAATCAAATTACTAGTGTCTGTGAGCTTTGTGCTGGTGCCCATGAGACTGATCAGTACGCAATTTCTAATGAATCAGCTCAATTCGTGAGCAACTTCCAGCGATCGCAGCAACCTGTGCCAACCACCTATCATCCTAACAACCGCAATCATCCTAATTTCAGTAGGAGCAATGCTCAGAATACGGTTCAACAGCCTTATCAGCAGTATCCAGCTAAGCAGTACAACCCTCTTGGTTTTCAGCAACCGCAGTATGCACCAAAAAAAACAACTCCAGCTGCAACAAGTTAATGAAAAATCTGAATTAGAGGAGTTGAAGCTCATGTGCACGAGTCAAGCTGTTTCTATCAAGACCTTGGAAAATCAAATTGGGCAAATTTCCAATACCTTGCTAAATCGTCAACCTGATACATTTCCAAGTGACACTGAGGTGCCAGGAAAGAAGGAAGCTAAGGAGCAGGTAAAGGCAATCACTTTGAGGTCTGGGAAGGTTGCAAATCCTGAACAAACTCAAGAGTTGACTGAAGAAGCTGGGGCTGAGAAAGAAGCAAAGTAGCAGATGAAGAAGTGGAACCAAGGAAGACTACTGTTGAGAACACTCTGCCTGAGGGTAATACAGGGGAGAAACAGATCTATCCTCCACCGCCCTTTTCTAAGAGGCTGCAGAAGAAAAAGTTGGACGAGCAATTCGAGAAGTTTCTAAAGGTGTTCAAGAAACTTCATATCAACATACCTTTCATTGAGGCTCTCGAGCAGATGCCTAGTTATGCAAAGTTTATGAAAGGTATTCTCTCTCAGAAGGTGAAGGTAGATGATCTAGAGACTGTCGCTCTCATGAAGGAATGCAGTGCTGTGCTGCTGCAGAAGTTGCCTATGAAGCTTAAAGATCCAGAAAGCTTTACTATTCCATATACTATTGGGAAAGTGTCTTTTGACAAATGCTTATGTGACTTGGGAGCTACCATCAATCTGATGCCTTTGTCAATCTTCAACCAATTGGACTTACCTGATCCTAAACCAACTTACATGACCTTGAAATTGGCCGACCGTTCTATTACATATCCTAGAGGTATTGTGTAGGATGTCTTGGTCAAGGTGGATAAACTCATCTTCCTTGCTGATTTCGTCATTCTTGATTTCGAGGAGGATAAGAAGATTCTCATAATCTTGGGAAGGCCTTTTTTGGCAACTGGCCGAACCTTGATTGATGTGCAGAAGGGTGAGCTTACAATGCGAGTGTTGGATCAGGATGTGACTTTTAATGTGTTCAATGCTATGAAATTTCCTACTGATAATGAGGAGTGCTTAAAAGTCGAGTTGGTTGATTCGGTGGTCACATCGAAACTTGATCAAATGCTAAGGTCTGATGCCTTAGAAAAAGCCTTGTTGGGAAATTCAGACAGTGAAGATGACAAAGGAGATGAACAATTGCAATATTTGAATGCGTCTCCCTGGAAGAGGAAGATAGATATGCCTTTTGAATCTCTTAGAATGGAAGAATTGAACAAAGCTCCTAAACGCCTCAAGCCTTATATTGAGAAAGCTCCTACTCTTGAGCTTAAGTCTTTACCTGAACATTTGAGGTATGCTTTTTTAGGTGATGGATCTACTCTGCCTGTTATTATTGGATCTGACCTTTCAGGTAGCGATGAGAAAAAGCTCTTAAGAATTCTGAGAGAGTTCAAATCGGCAATTGGATGGACTATAGCAGATATCAAGGGAATCAACCCTTCTTACTGCATGCATAAAATTCTGCTAGAAGAAGGTAGCAAACCTACAGTCGAGCAGCAAAGAAGACTTAATCCAATCATGAAGGAAGTAGTATAGAAGGAAATTCTGAAGTGGCTAGATGCAGGGATCATTTATCCCTTCTTTGACAGTTCATGGGTAATCCTGGTTCAATGTGTACCAAAGAAAAGTGGTATTACTGTGGTAGCAAATGAGAAGAATGAGCTTATTCCTACACGGACAGTCACGAGGTGGAGAGTCTGTATAAACTACAGGAAGCTAAACAAGGTGACTAAGAAGGATCACTTTCCCTTACCCTTCATTGATCAGATGCTTGACAGGTTGGCTGGTCATGTGTACTATTGTATTCTGGATGGTTATTCGGGTTATAATCAGATTTATATCGCTCCAGAAGATCAAGAGAAAACTATCTTCACTTGTCCATTCGGTATGTTCACCTTTAGATGAGTTTCTTTTGGTCTGTGTGGTGCACCGGCCACATTTTAACGATGTATGATGGCCATCTTTTCTGACATGATTGGCCAGAATGTGGAAGTGTTCATGGACGACTTCTCAATCTTTGGTGATTCTTTTGATGAATGCTTGTAAAATCTTGGACATGTTCTCAAGAGGTGCGTTGAGACCAATTTAGTTCTCAGTTGGGAGAAATGTCACTTTATGGTGCGCCAATGCATAATTCTCGGGTACAAGGTTTCTATTAAGGGTCTTGAGGTGGATAAGGCCAAAGTGGGGGTCATTGAGAATCTTCCCCCACCTATTTCTGTCAAGGGAATTCACAGTTTTCTTGGTCACGCGGGTTTCTACAGGAGTTTCATCAAGGACTTCTCGAAAATTCCAAAGCCATTGTGTAGTTTACTAGAGAAAGATATTCCTTTTAAATTTGATGACGAGTGCCTCGCAGCATTTGAGACATTAAAGAATAGTCTAATCACGGCACCTGTCATAACCGCACCTGATTGGAATGAGCCTTTTGAGATGATGTGCGATGCAAGTGATTATACAGTTGGAGCAGTTCTTGGGCAGAGGAAGAACAACATAATTTATGTGGTCTACTATGCTAGTAAGACCATCAACGGTGCTCAACTGAATCATACTACTACGGAGAAAGAACTTTTGGCTATTGTCTACGGTTTTGAGAAATTTCGATCTTATCTACTTGGGACTAAGGTGACAGTTTTCACTGATCACGCTGCAATTTGATATCTCGTTTTGAAGAAGGACTCGAAGCCTAGATTGATTCGATGGGTTCTTTTGCTCCAAGAATTTGAAATAAAGATCAAGGACAGAAAAGGAACTGAAAATCAAGTTGCTGATCATCTCTCGCGTTTAGATAATCCTAATGCTACTTCACTGGATAAGACATTGATAAATGAGTCTTTTCCCGACGAGCAGCTGCTTGGAGTGCAAGAAGAAGAGATGTGGCTTGCATACATTGTAAACTACCTTATGAGTAACATCATGCCTCCCGACTTATCTTATGCTCCAAGGAAGAAGTTTCTATATGAAGTGATATATGTGGGATGAGCCGTTTCTTTTTCGCCAGGGAGCTGACCAAAACATTAGGAGATGTATTCCTTACAGCAAAATGGGGGGGGATCTTGCGAGATTTCCACTCAACGGCTTATGGAGGACATTATGGGGGAGAAAAGACAACAAGTCGTGTTCTTCAAGCAGGTTTCTTTTGGCCAACAATGTTTAAAGATGCGCATCAGTTCATTTTGAAATGTGATCGATGTCAACGTGTGGGTAATATGACTAAAAAGGATGAGATGCCTCTTAATGTGCTTCTCGAGGTTGAGGTCTTCGATGTTTGGGGAATTGACTTCATGGGGCTATTTATCTCGTCTTGCAACAATCAGTATATCTTGTTGGCGGTTGATTACATGTCAAAATGGGTTGAAGTTAAGGCATTACCGATGAACGATGCGAAAGTCGTGCTTAATTTTCTTCACAAGCAGATATTCACAAGGTTTGTGACTCCAAGAGTCACAATCAGTGATGAGGGGTTGCATTTTTGTAACCGCAAGTTCACTGCCATGATGAAGAGGTATAATGTGAATCATCGCATTGCTACGGCTTATCATCCTTAGACAAATGGTCAAGCTGAAGTATCTAACAAAGAGATAAAGCGCATTTTAGAGAAAATGGTATGTCCATCAAGGAAGGATTGGTCTTTGAAGCTTGATGAAGCTGTTTGGGCGTATAGAACAGCATATAAAACTCCATTGGGAATGTCGCTATTTCAGTTGATTTATGGGAAGGGGTGTCATTTGCCGGTGGAGCTCGAGCATAAAGCTTATTGGGCTTTGAAGAAATTGAATCTGGACTTGGATGCAGCAAGAAAGAAAAGGATGCTTCAATTGAACGAACTTGACGAAGTTCGACTTCAAGCTTACGAGAATAACAAAATGTACAAGGAGAAAGTCAAGAGGTGGCACGATCGGGGTCTAGTGCTCAAGAAATTTGTGCCAGGGCAACAAGTTCTTTTATTCAACTCTCATCTTCGTCTTTTTCCTGGAAAGTTGAAGTCAAGATGGTCAGGGCCCTTCATAATCAAAACTGTGTTTCCACATGGAGCGATGGAAATTTTTGAGAATAATTCGGGCCAAGAATTCAAGGTAAATGGTCAACAGTTGAAGCATTATTATGGTGATACGGCAACCCACGAGGTGGTTAGTGCTATTTTATTGTCTACTTGATCTCGAGATTCTACGTCGAGCTTGTGACGTAAAAGAAGCGCTTCTTGGGAGGCAACCCAAATATATTGTACATTAGTAGGTAGAGGAAGCAAGAAGAAAAGAGAAAAACACAAAAAAATTAGAAAAAGAAAAACATTCGGGGCCAAGTATAGAAGCTTCGCGCGCTCGCGCTGGCCAAGCGGACGACCGCGTCATTTTTCCAGTAACCAAGCGCGCCCGCGCTGTCCTAGCGCCCGGCCACGCCAGTTTTCCAGAATGTGAGCGCGCCCGCGCTGTCCTAGCACGTGGCCGCGCCGAGTCCATGTTCAGAAAAAAAAATAAAAACAACAGTTTTATTAGAGAAAATCGGGATTTTAATTCCAAAATCAATTCTAACCCGATTTTTACTCTTCCACATCCCATAATTCCCTCTCCTAATCAATTCTATTATTCCCACGATTCCCATTATCAATTCCCACTTCTATTCCTTATCAAATTCACACCCCTCCACCTATAAATACATACACTTGCATACATCTTCTCCATCAATTCACAAACTCTCAAACACATATTCTCTTTAAACACTTAAGCTTTTATTCTTTCTTTTTCAATCCGATGGCACCCAAAAGAAAGAGAACTCAAGTTGGAAGCAGCACCACCGATTCTTCTACTAGAGAGTGGTGTGAGGCCCAGGTTCTCTACTCCGGAGGCTGATGAGAAGTACACGAGGCTTCTCTCGAAGCCTATTGCTAAGGAGAGAGGATTTCTTCCATCAGGAAAAGATGGTAGGCTGTTGGAGATGATTTTGGAGATGGGCTGGGTTCCTTTTTGTGAGGCTCCCGCTGCTGTGCCCATGAGTATTGTGCGGGAGTTCTATGTTAACGCCAAGGCGAAGAAGAATGGTTTTACGATGGTGAGGGAGAGGACTATTGAGTACAGTGTTGAGGCTATCAGAATAGTGATTGAGTAGCCTGTGAGGAAGGTGGGCCAGGATACTTGGAACGATAAGACTCCTGAGGACTTAGATTTGGATCTCATCATTGCTACTCTCTGTGTGCCTGAGACCCGTTGGAAGTTCAAGAGGGGCACTACTGATTACTCCATATTCCCTACTTCATGCATGAACAGGTATGCATGGGCTGGGAACTCGTTTATTTGTGCTAACATCATGCCATCTTCGCATGTGCATGAGATTACGGTGGAGCGTCTCGTCTACTTTGGGGTATTCTGCAGGGTGATTACATTGATTTGGGGATGGTGATATATCAGGGGATCCTGAGGTTTTTGAGAGGAGGTACTACTGGGGATATTCTGTATGCGTCCATTGTGACGAAGTTGTGCATGGCAGTTGGTGTTCATTGGCCCGCACATGAGCAACTTCAGATTCCCAGTGCTCCTATTGACAATTCTACGCTGCACAGCATGGTTGAGTGGTATGGAGGGAAGCCCGATCCTAAGGGGCTTAGTTATTCTTATGATCATCTACCCGGAGGACGTCCATCACCTCAGTAATATGCCGGTGATACACAGCAGGCTAGCAAGGCAGCTTGGAGAGCCGATTTGGGCAAGGAGGCCGGTCCATCGCAACAGCAATAACAGCAGGGGGAGGCATCAGGAGCAGAGATGGGAGCTGGTTTGAGTTCGATGCAGTATAGGCGTCTTGCGAGGAGGATGGAAACGATGCACGACATCCACAGTCGGTTTGCACGCGATCTCACCCAGACACTTGGGACTACATTTAGAGCCACCGAAGTTGACATTCAGTGGCCAGTATTTGGTGAGGATTCCGTGTATCCACCTCCGGACACACCTGATACTCCACCATTTGAGGGTGAAGATTCTGATTCAGAGTAGGTATGCCTGATTTCTTATTGTTACCTTCACTGAGGACAGTGAATATTTTAAGTTTGGGAGTAGTAGTTAAAGGAATATGTTTGTGTGAGTCTCATATAGTTTGCATGTTCATGATAGTTTTATTTCATATAGTTGCGTATATTTTGTCATGTAGTTTTTTTTTTATTATTTTTGGTAGTTTTTATGATAATTTGTTCATGTAGTTTCATGCATTTGCATTATATCATAATTCCCTTAGATAATTTTTTCGATTATTGGTGATATTGATGTGAGTGTAGTGATGTCGTATTTAGTAATGTTGAGTCTTATTGGATTGATTTGCATGCTAGAGATATTTGTATTCCACTAAGTCTTATAGGTTGCTACAGTGCTAGATCATAGTCATGATTTGTTGGTTTGTCGAGGTTTAATCACTTGTTTATATTTAAAATTTAGGGTATTCTCTTAATAATAAAAGACACGGATATTTAGAAATTGGAGAAATTGGATTTCATTGCTAGTTGTGTGGCTAGGTTTCAAATGGCTAGTAGCCGGCTCATATTTTTATAAGTAGTCTAGGGTTGAATGAGATGGAGCGAAACACACTCATTCAGAAATAAAAAAAAGAGAAAAAAATAATAATAAGTGTTATGTATAATTGATCACGAGTGGGCTCTTTAGTACTCGAGTTATTAAGTTCTTAAGGGACTTTGTGCCTAGTGACCTAAGGCTTCTATAGTCTGGGATCCGCTAACCTAACGCTCGCTACATGGGTACTATTGTATAAGTCTTTTGTGGACCTCACTCATTGCACGATCAAATAAGCATATTTGTGTTGTTTTGTTGTGAATAAAAGCGTGAATCCATGTTAACTCCGATATAAGAATTGAAGTGTTATAAGTTATTTTGATTCTAGCTTTTATTCTGGTTATAAACTTACGATTGTTTTGATAAGTAGTGAGTTATGATTGTCGATCTAGTTATAATAGTATATCTATAAGCATTTACACACACGCACGTCTCAGGTGTGTAGATTGATTTGTGAGATTTGATAGAGCTTTATGCGAATAATTGCATTTGCTGAGGTGTTGCTAGTTTATTGGTTTAGTTATTCTTTGGGGATCGTTGCATTCATATTAGTTGCATTCATGCATTTTTATTTCTTGATTCTTTGAGTCTGTTTATGCTTGAGGACAAGCATCAATTCAAGTTTGGGGGTGTGTTAAGTAGCATTAATGACACTTATTTATGCTCTAATAAGCTTTGAGTTGGTGTATTTGTACTCAAGTTATTTGTGTTTTAACGTGTTTTCAAGTGTTTTTGCATTTCAGGCTTTACTTCTTGAATCAGGTGAATTAGCATTGTTTTGATGCTAATATGGTGTTTAGGATGTGCTGGAATTAAAGCTTGGAAGATTGGCTCGAAGCTGCAAGGAATAAAGAAGAAGAAAAAAAAAATGAAGTTTTGGTAAAAGGCAGGTGCGCCTGCGCTGGTGTTGCGCGCGACTGCGCGGGAGTACAAAAAGGCAGTGCGGCCGCGCTGGTGAAGCGCGCGGCCACGCTGGGTCGGGATATTAAAATCATGATTCTTTTATAATTCAAATTGCTGGACTCCTAGGATACATGGACTGCTATATAAACATAACTTAGGTCGTTTTTCAGAAGATATTCAGAGATATCAAGACATCAAGGAGGGAGAAGACGGCAAGAGACCTTTTGACACAATTCAACAAAGGCGAAGACGAACTAGTTTATTCTTGTGAATCTTTTTTTTGAGTTGTAATTTGGATGCTTGTTTCTTGTTTTGCTAAACTTATATTCTTGATTGTACTTTGGTTTATTTATTCGTATAAAGACTACGTTTGCTATAACATGTTTTCATTGGAACCCACATTGGCGATGAGTTCGATTATGGGCTAATCATTATCGTGGGGTTCTAGCGGGTTTATTTATGGATTTCTTTAGTTAAATTGTTTGATGCCTTAATGTGTGGTGATTGTATGATATCCTAGTTTTGGTTGTGCGTATTCGTCTTGTGATCGTCGCGAACTTATAAGATAGCGTGTTAATTCTTAATGAAGCGAACGTGAATTTAAGGATTTAGAACTTGCCATGCTAGCATAGGTTCATGTATTGTTATGCACGATTCATAGGTAATTTTAACCATCTTACTTGTCCTATGTAATCAAGATAGATAACTTGTGATTAAAATTTTATGTTGTCAAATTCTATAGACATATAGGGTCTCAATATAATTGGTGCCTATTCAGCTTCTATCTCTTTTGTGGATGTCTGGTAGAATGGTACTCGTGCAACGAAAGTTGGCGTTTATCAGTTTCGTGTTGTCTGATTAGTGTCATCACAATTATATGCTAAGGTTAAGACTAATAAGGCTATTAAATGAAGTATTTAATGAAGTTAGAATCCCATGTCTATCATATATATTAGCTCAGTCTATCATATTCCTGTAGTTATAATAGTTAGCGTAATTCTTAGTTATAAACATTCTCCATTTGTTATCGTCTTAGCATTGAATAATAACCATACATTGTTGCTTAGGTGCGTAATTTAGATAGTTAACCAATACAGTCTCTGTGGGATCGAATCTGATTTATATCTTATACTACTTGCGAACTCATATCCTTGCGAGTATTATTAGCGCGTGTTTAGCGACTAACACTTCCTCAGATTTCTTAGGCTCAATTTGAGACAGAAAGCATGCATGTATTCAAGCATTCATTTGCAGTGGCACTCCTAGTCCTTACTCCAACACTTGGATCACCAATTATAGCATCTCTTATGTGACTCCAATCCCATTTTCTGGTGTGATCTTGTTGACTAGAGTTGTCTGCATTTTCTCCATTATTGGCATGACTTGCAGAACTATCATCTCCCCCCGAGTTTGTGCTACCAAATTCAGGCGTGTTTCTTTCATGAGATGAATTTTCATTTTCACAATTCACTGGTTCACTTGATTCTGGATCCAATTTATTATTTGTGTTGATCTCAGCTTCATCTTCAAAATCACTGTCAATGTTTAGATTTTCAAATATTAGGGCTTCAGCTTCTTCTTCAGCTTTAAATTGTCATTGAGTAGGGTGACTTGCCAAGGTTTTTGTTAATTAAATATTTGTTTTAAGTGTAGCATGCAGTGTTGACAACTTTTTCCCAAAAACTTGCTGGTAAATTGGCATCTTGCAACATTGTTCTTGCAGCCTCAACTAGAGTTCTATTCTTCCTTTCAACCACACCATTTTTCAGAGGTGTTCTTGTAGATGAGAACTCTTGAACAAAGCCCTTGTCTTTGCAGAATTCACTTAAGGTTGCTTCTCAATCTTTTAACACAATTATGATCCTCAGCCTGTTTCTCAACTTTCTTTATGTGTTCAATGATGATGTGTGGAGTTTCATCATTTGAATTCATAAATTCCACCAAAGTGTATCTTGATTAGTTATCCACCATCACCAATGCATATTTCTTTCTGGATATAGATAAGACAATAATTGGTCCAAACAGGTCCATGTGAATGAGCTGCAATGAAGCACTTATTGAATTTACAATCTTGCTCTTGTGACCGGGCCTTTTCATTTTCCCCTTTTAATAAGCCTCACAAACTTCATCTTGAGCAAATTATAGATTTGGCATGTCTCTCACTAATTCATTTTTCACCAAGGTGTTGATTGCTTTGTAATTTAGGTGGGAGAGTTTCTTATGCCAAAGTTTGCTTTGCTCATTAGATGCCTTGGTGTGGAAGCAACATATTCCATCCTTGTTTGCTGAATTCAAGTCCGCAACAAACGGACTTCCCTTCCTTGCTCCTTTCAGATCAACTTCACCAGTTTTCTTGCTAGTGATTGAACAATCTTCTTTGTTAAATATTACCTTAAAACCTTTGTCTATAAACTTGCTGACACTTAGAAGATTCACTTCAAGACCAACAACTAGTTCTACATCATCAATGACAACATTACTAGAAATCAACTTGCCATATCCCATTGTGAATCCTTTGCCGTTGTCTCCAAAAGTCATCAATGAGTCAGCCATATCCTCAAACTGTGATAGCAGGACTCTATTACCTGTCATATTCCCGAAACATCCACCGTCAATGATCTATATGACTTTATTCTTCTTGCCCTGCACACAATGAAGATTAAGCGTGTTTAGCTACCCAAGCAGTGTCGGGCATTTTTTTTTCGTAGAAGTTGTAGAAGTAGAATTTGAACATTAAAAAAGAATATCATTTATAGTTTGATTAGTGTTATCCTTTTTAATTGCAGATCCAAAATTGACTTTCTTAAGATCCTTCCTTGGTTTATGACAGCTTGTCATAACCTTCATATTGCAAGTAATGCAATCAAATTTATCACAGAAGGAATATGGATCTTTAGTTAGTGCCTCATTATATTTGCATGCTCCAACTTTTGGCTCACTAACAGCCTTTTCACAAAGGTGAGTTAGGCGATTTGTTGAGCCATATTTCTGACATTGCTTTCTTGGAGCATCTGCAACATAGGCATAATTGTCGCTCTTGTTTACACCTATTTTTCCAATTCTGTTATTTTACCCCCAGTGTTTTCAATCTTGATCTCCTTTATTGGTGTCTTATCAGCTTGACTCACTATAGGTTTCTTCTCACATTCAGTGATGGGAGTGGATTCTGTATTTTTCTTCTCTTTGTCATCATCTGCAATTCCTTTCTTTATTTCCAACTCCACTTCACTGAAATTTACTTCACAAGCTTTAAACAACAGTGCATTAACTCTTTTCAGCATCACGGGAACATCCTGGTTCACAATTTCTTTTTCTTTGACAACTTCAATTTTCTTGTGAGATTTCAAGGTCTCATAGTCCATACCAATAGCTATGTTAGCACATGGTTTGTTTTTCTTATGATACTGACCAATCAACTAAGATGCACTCTTAAAATGATTTGAGCTTCAAATCATTTTTCTCAATTCTTTCTCTTAACACTGCCTCTACTTCTCCAGCACACTTCAGCTTATTTTTGAGGTACTCATTTTCTTATTTGACTATTTCAAGACCAACAAGCTGCAGTTCTAGCTCATGTTTCTCAATCTCAAGTTTTTCATTAATTTTTGACAGACTACTTACTTCCTTAGTAGATTCCATCATGCTTGTGTGAATATGAAATATCTCTACACTCATTTTCTTAACAGTTTCTTTATATTGAGTGGCATTTAAATCAATTATAGTTAGAATAGGTACATATGATTTGGATGTAGATGATTCTCCTTGCTCTAGAACTATGAGAGCATAATTTCCATATTCTTCACAATCATCCTCATCATTTGTATCATCCCAACTTTTTCCTTCTGCAATGTAAGTCGTTCCTTGTTCCTTTCTTAAGAGTGCTTCATACTTTGCTTCCAATTCTGAATAAGCCTTGTCTTTCTTCACCTTCTTTGGCTTTTTACATTTGTGGCAAAATGACGAAGTTCATCACAGTTGTAGCACCTTATTTTTGATTTGTCCACATATCCTGGATTGTAGCCACCTTTTACAGTTGCATTGAACTGAGTTTTTCATTTCCAATTGTTGTTATTGGATGTTTAGACCTTTCTCTTCCAGTACTTAGGCTTTTTAACTCTGATGTTTAATAATTTATTAGAAGATAAGCCATTGATTGATTTATTTCATCTAGTTCATTAAGAATGTAAAACTCATCCTCTTCCAGCTCTAAAATGACTTGCTTTTGTGGCTCCTTATTTTTCTGCTCAACAGCTTGAACAACTTGAGTTTGGGGTTCCAGTTCATCTTTAGACATTTAGTTGTCATTTGCTACCAAGGCACTTGATCCATCAATGACATACCCTTGACTAGCTTTCAATGACTTCCTCTTTAATATCTCCAGCTCATAGGTATTTAAAATGACATGCAAGACCTCCAATGTCATTCTGCTTAACTCTCTTCCTTCCCTGATTGCAGATATCTTTTGTTCCAAGTGATCAAGAAGGGTGATAAAGAATTTAAAGTTGACCTCCTTAGCTTCATAATACTTGTCATGAAGCTAAAAATCATTGATCAACTTATTAAACCTCTCAAAAACCTCAGTTATGCCTTCTTTTGGTTTAATTATAAAACCCTCATACTGTGAAAATAAGATCCTTCTTTGATTATATCTAACCTCTTCTTTTCCCTCACACAGTATTTCTGTTTTCTCCCAGACTGTTTAGCTAACTCACAATTAATAATGTTAATGTACATTACATTATCAAGGGACTCAATTAATATGAGCTGTTAGCTACTATCCAGTGAAACCTTTTCTTTTTCAGGCTCTATGTAAGTTGAGGCATCTTTAGGTGCAAAATGTGCAGTTATGGCCATGTCTCCATCTGTAGATTCAGGAACCCTTTCTATAAAAATAAAAGGTCCATTTTTGAGAATCTGAATGTACATAGGGTTGGCTATCCTTATGAACAACATAATTTTCTTCCTCCATAATGTGTAATTGATCTTGTCAAAGACATGTATCTTGATACTGCTTATTTCCTGAGCACTCATTCTTTCAAGATCTTTATCCGTTTACTTTCAGATATTGCTCTGATACCACTTGTTAGATATTGAGTGCAGTGAAATATAACACATATGAGGAGGGTGAATGTGTTTTTTGGGTTTTAATTAACTTTGAAAATATTTGGCTTAAATTGAACAAAACATATATGAACATGTAGAGACAAATTGTTTGACAGTAAACACACAAAATAATATATTGAAAACTCACTTGATTATATTAATCAAATTTATTTTGCTAGTGTTCTTAGAAATAAAGAACTCAGCTACAAATCTTCGAGAGAGAATACTAGATTTTTCTTGATCTGTTTTCTTACATCTAAACTAAGGACCCGTGTATGCTTTATAGACCAACATCACGGGTTTATAAAACTTGCACTAAAATGTACCAACACATTCTCTAAAGCTATCTTGTCTACTTGTTCGAGAGAGAATACTAGATTTTTCTAGATCTGTTTTCTTACATCTAAACTAAGGACTTGTGAATGCTTTATAGACCAACATCACGGGTTTACAAAACTTGCACTAAAATGTACTAACACATTTTCTAAAGCTATCTTGTCTATTTCCATGTCTGGTGTTCACAAATCTGTGTAGAATCTTATAGGACTGTGACCATCATTTGTCCAATGAATCTTGGCCCTTGATCTTTTATTCTTCAAGCTGCTTTTGTAGACTTTCCAATTCAGTGAATGAATTGTTTGTTGACTGATAATCTTGAATCTTAAACTTGTCTGTATTCTGAATTATGAGATAGGGTGTCGAGGTCTCCTTTTGTTCTATAGAGAAGTGACATGTCGATAAGTAAAATGACCTATCGATATCTCCAGTTCTCGATATATATAAATGACTTGTCGAGGTCTCTAGTTCTCAACATGTAAAATAACTTGTCGACATATCTAGTTCTCGATATAGGCTTTTGACTTGTCGACATCTTGAGTTCTCTACATGAGGATTTTGACTTGTCGATATCTCTAGATCTCTACATTAAAAAATGACTTTTCGATATCTCCAGTTCTCTACATATACAATTTGACTTATCGATATCTGAGATCTCTACATGCAGGTTGACTTATCGATATCTCATGGGTCTTCTCTACAAGTCATTTTGGACTTTTCGACAGACTTTTCGATATATCTTGATCTGTGACTTTTGATATATGACTTAGAATTTTCTAAAGCTATCTTGTCTATTTCCATGTCTGGTGTTCACAAATCTGTGTAGAATCTTATAGGACTGTGACCATCATTTGTCCAATGAATCTTGGCCCTTGATCTTTTATTCTTCAAGCTGCTTTTGTAGACTTTCCAATTCAGTGAATGAATTGTTTGTTGACTGATAATCTTGAATCTTAAACTTGTCTGTATTCTGAATTATGAGATAGGGTGTCGAGGTCTCCTTTTGTTCTATAGAGAAGTGACATGTCGATAAGTAAAATGACCTATCGATATCTCCAGTTCTCGATATATATAAATGACTTGTCGAGGTCTCTAGTTCTCAACATGTAAAATAACTTGTCAACATCTCTAGTTCTCGATATAGGCTTTTGACTTGTCAACATCTTGAGTTCTCTACATGAGGATTTTGACTTGTCGATATCTCTAGATCTCTACATTAAAAAATGACTTTTCGATATCTCCAGTTCTCTACATATACAATTTGACTTGTCGATATCTGAGATCTCTACATGCAGGTTGACTTATCGATATCTCATGGGTCTTCTCTACAAGTCATTTTGGACTTTTCGACAGACTTTTCGATATCTCTTGATCTGTGACTTTTGATATATGACTTAGAACATTTTTTTCTAGAACAGTATTATTCAGATCCAAGATGCTACATTTCTCTCTGAGGCATGATCAGGAATTGATCTTCTCCAGAGTTTATTCCTTAACTTGAAGGCCGTTCACAAAAAAATCCTCCAGTCTAATCTACTTAACATTTTTACAGACTCAAGGAATATAATTATAAAATACAAATATAGATTATCACACAACTTATCCTTAGGGCTATCAATATGACTTAGTCTTGTTATATGCAGTGTTAGTGTTTGTGCCCTAGAGACAACACTATGATGTTTTAGTTTAAGACATTTGAATTATTAATGTTTATGTTCTATCGATTATTCCCTGTATATTTATTAATTCTTAATTTACCGCGATATAAATGTTAGATTAATAAATGTCCTTGGAATATGATATGCAATTCTATATCTCTAAGTACGTGACTTAGAAATGAGATTATGAGAATAGTATCAATATTCCTAAAGGTCCCTCGTCGAGTATTATTATTAAGGAACAATAATAATGCATTAAGACTGGTGTGTTTGTTGACTGATGATCACATCTCATTGATCATAGGTATAGTGATACTAAAGTCAAAAACACAGGCAAATGTATATGTACATGGTGGTGGACAGACCCAATGTGAGATTCTACATGTCTATTGTGTCAAATTTAATTCTCACAGTGATAATGATGTAATGGTCCTTAGACCTGAAGTCATTATATTTCTATAAGAGAATTAATATACATTGATTCCATTAAAAGTTGTCCTTGACCGGGTAATGATAAAAGTGGACATTGGTTATATTATGAATCGTATGAGAAATATGAATGATCTAGATGAGATTTAACCCTCCTATTTTAGGAGTGATATTATTGGCCTCTTGTGTGAGCTAGACTATGAAATGCGTGGCCACACTCAAATATTGATTTGATATGATAGTCTACTCATTGATCAAGAAAACTTGGATTAAACTATGATGAGGATGACACATTAAATGCCTCTAGTTTAATCTATAATATTTGGTTAAATGGATTATATTACATTGTACATTATTCACGAAAGGTTTAATCGATCACCGATTCAATTATTATTACTTGGGTAGCAATGATGTATTACTAGATGCCGCTCGTTGTTGACGATTTTAAATTCGTTACCAACGTAATAATAACCTATATGGTCACACACTAAGAATGCTCGAAGGATTATTTAATTTAAATTGGATTTAAATTATATTAACGTAATTCGAATTATTTATAATATTAATTAAGTATGACTTAATTAATTAGATAAATATTGATATTCGAATTTACTAATATTAATTATGAAATTCAGTTGTTAAATAACTAAGTGTGACTTAATAATTATACAAATAAGAATTTCGAATTAATAATAACTCCTAATTAGTTAAGAGTTATAATTCTTATTATACTCTCTATATAATATCTCTTGTGTGGCAGATTTTGGTAATAAAAAAAAAGACTTTTACTAAAACCCTAGCCATCAAGAGAGAAGATGGAGAGAGCAAGAAGAAACGAGTTTGTGCTTTTACACATCCTGTAAAATCCGGAATATTGTGTGTAATTATTTTATCAATAAATGATTTTTATGTAGTTATTATGTGAATTTTGGTGAATTATCTGCTGATTGATAGTAATATTTAGATGTATATATGTGATAAAATGTGAGTGTGTTAATTCTATTATGTCCAGAATAAAATATAGATAATTAAGGAAATTTTTCTGGTAATTTTTGGAATATTATATAATTTTATATTGATTTATGAATTTATTAATTATTTTCTGAATAATTACCAAATTATTTTATAAAGCCGGGAATCGTCCAACCTCAACCGTTTTTATGTTTTTACAACCCGAAACTCTTCCAAAAATCCCTTCCTAACCTAATCTGATAATTCCAGACATTTTTCGTGTTTTGACTTTTTCAATCCGGATTACGGTTTGACCCGTACGCGTCCTGGCGTACAATTTTCGATATGATAATTATTTCGGTATATCAACAAAACCTGTATTCTCGAAAGGCGGGGTAATAATATGTTATTTTCATATAAAGTGTTTTATAAAAAGCCCGGTTGGGATAATTATCCAATACGGGTATCAAATCGGATCGTTTTTGCAGTTACTTAGCGGCTAAGTAACTAATTTAACGATCCAAAACGATCCAACACGAACCAATATTCCATAAATATATAAAGCCCTTGTATTATTTTATTTTATTCGTAATAATCATAATTAGTCAGTAAACAATAAGAAATATAGAGAAAAAACCTAAAAACGATACGTTCTTGAGAATCAAACGTACGAACGAAGGCATTATCGAACTCTGATTCGGGCGTGCAATATATCAAAACGAAGCTCTCAAAATCTTCTTTCTAAATCAACCATTTGTTTTTGCCTAGAAATCAAGGTATTTTTCTGATTTAATTATTTAAATCTGAATTAATTATGGATTACAATATAAATTTTTGTTCTCGATGTTTTTGATATGATTTGATGGCATAATCGTGTAGATTATTTCTTTATAGTCAATTTGGTATATTATATGTTAAATTTGGAGTTCAATAACATTATTAAATTTGAGTTTGATCTTCGAATTAATAAAATTAGGGTTTGAATGTTTGAATGTTCTTAATCAAAATTGGGAACTTTTGATTCGTTGGTTCTGGGTAGATTTGAAGGTTGCAGGTATGTAGATCGTGAAGTTTTGAATTGATTAACATATTCGATTGTTGTGCTAACAGGGTAGAATCTCTTAGTTGTTAACAACTGCCTTCACTCCTATAACTATATCTAGATCAATATCAATCCATATCTACATCTGTTCTGTATCGATGTCGCCGGAAAAACGCTCGTGGCGGCGTCGAAGTTTTCCGGCCAAACCACGAGTTGTTTGTACAGTTGGTTCGCAGAATTAGACTCCTGGGAATTAGTACTACAATTGTGCTGTGTTCGAAGCTGTTCTGAGCAAGCAAACATCGACCAGCGGCGGCCGACGGCGGTACGGCGGAGCTCCGGCTGGCCAGACTCGCTGGGGAAGACGACAGGGGTGTCAAAGTGTTGTTTGGCCCCTGAAGTTTCCCCTGGCTTGCAAAACTAATATTATAGTTTTAAAAATTTACGAATTTTGGATCTCTATTTATAAATTTTATAAAACTATATTTCTGTTTACATTTTATTTTCAGAAAATTGTTTTAATTATTTAAAAATCCCAAAAATTCATTATTTAATTTCTCAAAATTATTTTTAACATAAAAATAAATCTTAATTATTTAATTAATTAATTTTAGTTGATAATTATTTATTTAATTAGTCAATTAATTTAAATATTAATTGATTAATTAGTTTAATTAATTATTAATTGATTATTTAATTAGATTTAATTATTTATCTTTAATTTAAAAATTCCAAAAAATTATTTCGAGCTTTAAAAAATTATTTTAAATTATTTTCAAGGCTAGATAATTATTATAAAAATATTTTAAAGTCAGGCTCGGGTGTTCAAACCCTATTATTTAATTATAAAATGATTCAGAGTCCCGTTTTAATTCCGAAAAATGTTCAAAAATTTATATTAAATACCTGAAAAATTATTTTAACCCCAAATCTTCTTTCAATAATTATTTTAATTGAATATCTTACGTTCTACATGTTATATGTGCTCTAATTGATGCATAATATGATTGCACGTACGTTGTTTGACTGTTTTATTCATAACTTTCAATCCGTACGTCGGATTTGGGTGAAATGAATGGTAGTTAGAAGCTTGTAACGAAGAGAACGAAATGAGAATGAGTATTGATAAGTACATGTGATGTTTAATAGAGGAAGCAAGATGTAGAAAGGGAAAGCAGGTAGTCAGTGAGTGGGAATCAATTGATAAGTGCTAGTAAAGTGAAAGCGAATCGATAAGGCAAGTGTTTCTTTTCCTCTTAATTATTGCAAGTATTTTGGAACGTTCTTCATTGTATTGCAATTACTCTAAACGGTTATTATTCTATATTGCAAGTATTTTGAAGTACTTAACCTAAACCCTGATTCTTATTGATCTTGATCCATAAGCCTGTTTCTTCATAAACTGTTGATTGTTGAATTCATATATACAAACCACACCTATATGATACTACTCCACAAATACATACCTACCACATACTGATCCCGGATACAAAATTGCTTATCATACCAACCCTTATAGCTTGTGTAACAGAAGACCAATTCTTGTAACTCTTAAACCCTTGAGTCTTCTACTTTCTGTTTCTCTCCTTGATTGAAACATAATCCTTTATGATTCCCTGGTCATTTCATGGAATTACAGACCATCCTATGTTTCAAAATAAATATTGTTTATGATTCAACTATTGAGTTACATTGCTTATCATATTGTGATTCTAGAATTGGATTATTTTTTAATATGGACCAGATTCGTGGTCGGACCAGATTCATGGTCACAATAGGCCAATGTGTGCCTTGGATCCAGTATATAGAGCAAAGCTGGGAGCCTTGCTCGAGGTTGGTACGTGACTGATCAGCAGCCTAACCTTGGTATTTTTTAAATGAAAATGAATATCCAATTCTAATCATTACTTATCAGTAAACTTGATTTCTTATATCATTTCAATTGATCATTGTTAATCTCAGTTACTATTTTCGTGACTTGCTGAGCTAGTTAGCTCACTCTTGCAAAACTGTTTATATTCTTTTCCAGTGAAAAAGGAAACTGGTGGTAGCGAGGATCCCCAGACAAGTGTGCGGGCTAGGTATCCAGGTTGAATTAGAATAGACTAGTAGAGGATGTTTGGCTTGGTTGTGTTTATAGTTTGTAATAAAGTTGAAACTTCAAATGTAAGATAAATAAACTGGGTTTTGGTATGTTTGTGTAATAAATAAGAATGTAGCTTACGGATATACTTTAAACTGTATCGATTCGTGGATTATGGTAAGTAGGGTCATTTTATATACATACTATTATATTCATAACAGGTTTAAAATGGTGGTGTGTGTGTGTTATGGGCCCCAAACTTCTGAACCGGGTTTGAAGGGCGTTATAGTTTGGCATCAGAGCTACGGTTTAAAGTCACTGCCATAAGCATAGATTGTCGGAATGGGTAAAGGGTTAAGATTAGTATTAGGTAATAAAGAAATAGAACGTCAAGAAGTTGAATAGGACTAAATAGTAGGTTTTAGTATGATCCGTGCCGAGATTTAGAATTCGTATTGAGCAACGTGATTTTCGAATAGCAGCGATGGCAGATTCCTTTATTTCGATATCATCTGATTATTTAGAGCCTATCATCGGAGGACCGTCATCTGATCCACGTCTTGCTCTTCCGCCGGTGTCAGCCATAATACATGTTACGACGAATGCACCAATACGAACTATTCTACCTCTAAGTGTGAGATTACCTATTCGAGGACCTCCACCTGTTGACTCCGACTCTATTGGACATTCGGCTGCGGGTGCGTATTTAGATTTTGTTGATTCCATTATAAATCAGATTATCTCCTTCCCTACTTGTGAATTTTCCTATCTAAACATTGTTTCTTTTCTCGGTGATTCTATTGGACGATTGGGGCAAACAATGCATATGTGTTGACTATTTGTCTATGTGACAAAAGGGTCTGGTGGGACGCCACCGAATTATGTGTTGTGAACTATGCGGTACTAAGAATGGCCATCTTATGTACTTGTATGGTTGCTCTCAGTCATACCTACATCTTCTTCACTATTCCTTCTCATTCGATTTCCTTGATTTTGAAATTTCATTTCATATTCTATGACAATGAATTTCTTTAGTAATCTCTAGTATAAGGTTCTTCTTTAGGAACGAGAAGCCCTGTTGGCATGGATCTGGGGATTTCAACACATTATCAGGACTATAGATGTCGATAGGAATGTGAGGGAATTTCAGAATGAGATTCAGGTGACCAGGAGAGTACTTGAAACTAGACGACGGAGATGATGTGACAGCTTATATGTGTGTAATAACATGGGATATATAAGATCAGACTTCTGGTGGGAATATAAATAAACAAGACTTGCTGATTAATGGATAAACCTGCTGTACCTTTGTCTTCAATAAAATGTTTCGTTCTTGTAACACCGGACTTTGATATAGACCAATGTCTTTCCTTTTTCAACATTGTCAATACTTTACTAAACCTGTTTTATCTTACTGCACCAGATATGAACTTTTGTGATAACATGTACCCTTTTCCTTAACTGTTTATATTCTGTAAAGAAGCATGCAATTTACTTAGTTCAATGATTGAAAATGTTTTCAAAAAGAGATATTTCTGTTTTATAAAAATCTTTTCATAAAAAGGGATTTGATTTAAAGGCTAAATAAGTTGTTTGATTCTTTACAGAAAATGCCTCCTAGAAGAAACAACCGTGCTACCAAGCAAAATGAAGAAACCACCAACAACAACAATACCCAAGACAACAATAACCAGAATGTCAACCCAGGTCCCATAGACCCAGCTGTAGCCCAGATTCTTCAGATCTTGGCCCAACAGACTGTTCACCAGACTTAACAATAACAGAGGCAGACTAACCCTCAGGTGACCTTTAAAACCTTTCAGGCGGTGAATCCACCAGAGTTTAAGGGTTCGGAAGATCCGATTGAGGCAAGGGTCTGGTTGAAGGAGATTGAGAAGGCCTTTTCCTTAGTCAAGGTAGAAGAGGAGCAAAAGACTGAATTTGCAAGTTACTATCTGAAGAATGAAGCCACCTACTGGTGGGAAACTGTTAAAGTGTTGGAAGGTACTGATGATGTTGTGTGGGAGAGATTCAAGGAGTTGTTTCTCGAGAAGTATTTTCCTCAATTTGTCCAGGACCAAATGGAATTGAAATTTCTGGAGTTAAAGCAGGGGAGTATATCAGTGACAGATTACGAAAGCAAGTTTGAGGAGTTGTTCAGGTTTGTGCCATCCTATGCGGACACTGATAGGAAGAAGGCTAAAAGGTTTCAGCAAGGACTCAAGCCATGGATCTGAGGAAAGATGGCCATATTTGAATTGGACACGTATGCGGGAGTTGTGCAGAAAGCTATGATTACGGAGACAGATAGTGAAATGTCCCAGAAAGAAAAGGAAGGTAAGAAGAGGAAGTTTGATGGGAGTGAAGGATAGTCTCAAGCAGGGAAGTTTCCAAATTTCAATCAAAGGAAGGGCAAGTTCCAGCCCGGAAGAAATTTTAATAGACAGAATCCAGGAACCGTCCAGCCACTGGGAACCAGCCAATCCACCAGAGGCCAGCTATACTAGATTGCCAAGTATGTGGAAAGAAACATGGTGGAATTTGCAATAAGTTGAATGTGGTCTGCTACAGATGCAACCAGAGGGGGCACTACTCAAGGGAGTGCCGTAATCAGCCAGCCAGGGAGCCAGCTAACAAGGATCAGCCTACCAGGAATCAGGCAGGCAAAGTTCTAGCAATTGGGTATACTTGTTTCAAGTGCGGAAAGCCAGGACACATAGCAAGGGATTGTAAAGCACCAGTTCCAGTCAATAATACACTGCGAATCATGGGAGCCCCTCCAGCGGTGAATGAACCTTCCAGAGCTAGAGTTTATGACATGTCTGTGAAAGATGCTATCCTGGATACAGTTGTTGTGGCATGTACGCTTATTGTGAACTCCTTATGTGCTAAAGTGCTAGTAGATTCGGGAGCAACTCGATCATTTATTTCTTAAGATTTTGTTGATAAGTTGAATTGCCCAACTGAATTGTTAAGTGAGCTTATGACGGCAGAATTAGCAAATTAGGAACGTGTATCCGTGAACCAAGTGTGTAAGAACTGTAAGATTGAGATTACTGGCCATAAGTTTGATGCTGACTTGATACCATTTAAGTTAGGAGAGTTTGACGTTATTTTAAGAATGGATTGGCTATCTAAGCACGATGCTCGGATAGACTGTCGTAATAAGAAAGTAATACTGAAGACACCAGATGAGAAAGCGATGACGTTTAGAGGCCAGAGACAAGCGGAGAAGTTATTGACGATGGTTCAAGCTAAGAAACTATTACGACAAGGATGCGAGCATTTCATCGCCTACGTGGTAGACAGAAGTCAGGAGCCAGCAAAACTGGAAGATATTCCTGTGGTAAATGAATTTCCAGACGTATTTCCAAACGAACTACCAGGACTTCCTCCAGATAGAGAAATTGAATTTGAAATCGACTTAGCACCTGGAACGGAACCAGTATCTAAGGCCCCGTATCGAATGGCGCCTGTTGAAATGAAGGAATTGGCAAAGCAATTGCAAGAACTATTGGAGAAAAGGAGTGATTCGACCCAGTGTATCCCCATGGGGTGCACCGGTATTATTTGTTAAGAAGAAAGACAGAAGCATGAGGCTATGCATCGAATATCGAGAACTTAATAAGCTTATGATCAAGAACAAGTATCCATTACCTCGAATTGATGATTTGTTTGACCAACTGAAAGGAGCCAAGTATTTTTCTAAGATTGATTTAAGATCTGGATATCATCAATTAAAGATCAAACCTGAAGATATACCAAAAACAGCTTTCAGAACAAGGTACGGTCATTATGAATTCTTAGTGATGTCTTTTGGGTTGACCAATTCCCCAGCAGCATTTATGGACTTGATGAACAGAATTTTCAAGGAATATTTAGACAAGTTTGTAATTGTATTTATCGATGATATTTTGATCTACTCCAAGTCAACGGAAGATCACGCGGAACATCTAAGGACAACTTTGGAGATTTTGAGGAAGAAGAAGTTGTATGCAAAGTTTTCAAAGTGTGAATTCTGGTTACAAAAAGTTCAATTCTTAGGGCACGTAGTGAGCTATGAAGGAATCAAAGTGGACCCAACAAAGATTGAAGCTATTACGAAGTGGGAAAGGCCTAAAACACCAACGGAAGTGAGAAGTTTCTTGGGATTAGCAGGATATTATCGACGATTTGTTCAAGATTTCTCGAAGATTGCGACGCCTTTGACAAAGCTTACAAGGAAAAGTGAGAAGTTTATATGGAACGAGAAATACGAAGAAAGCTTTCAAGAATTAAAGAAGAGACTGATCACGACACTTGTTTTGCCACTTCCAGATGATCAAGGGAATTTTGTTATCTATAGTGATGCTTCTCATAAGGGATTAGGTTGTGTTTTGATGTAGCATGAAAAAGTTATTGCATATGCATCGAGACAACTGAAACCTCATGAGCAGAAGTATCCTACTCATGATTTGGAACTAGCGGCAATAGTATTCGCCTTGAAGATTTGGAGACATTACTTATATGGAGAAAAGTGTGAGATCTATATTGATCACAAAAGTTTGAAATACATATTCACGCAAAAGGAGCTCAACATGAGGCAAAAAAGTTGGTTGGAATTAATTAAAGACTATGAGTGCATGATTACTTATTATTTGGGAAAAACAAATATGGTGGCAGATGCATTAAGCAGAAAGGAAAGACTAAACATGCTAACGATACTTGAAGAATTACACAGGGAATTTCAGAAATTGGAATTGGAGGTCAGAATTTGCAAACCTAGTGAAGTAAAGATGTATAGCATGACGTTTCAGCCAGAATTACTAGAGAAAATAAGAAAATGCCAGAGGAAATAATGGATCAGGATATCAATCATTTGATTGGAGAAGAGTTATGCACTCAGAAGGACGATCAGGGTATTCTTAGATTTTCATCCAGAATTTGGATTCCACCAGTGACAGAATTGAAGAATGAAATTCTATACAAAGCTCACAATTCAAGGTATTCCGTTCATCCGGGAAGTACCAAGATGTACAGGGATTTAAAAGAAAATTATTGGTGGCCGGACATGAAGAGGGAAATTGCGGAATGGGTTAGCAAATATTATACGTGTCAAAGAGTTAAGGCGGAGCACCAGAGATCCAGTGGAATGTTACAACCATTAGAGATTCCAGAATGGAAGTGGGAGCATATTGCTATGGATTTTATAGTTGGATTACCAAGGAAGAAAGTGAACCAAGATGCTATTTGGGTCATAGTGGACAGACTAACCAAATCAGCTCATTTCTTGCCTATCAATGAAAGATTTTCACTGGATAAGTTGGTCCACATGTATTTGAAGGAAATAGTAGTTTGCCACGGAGTCCCTGTGTCTATTGTATCTGATCGAGATCCACGATTCAATTCAAGATTTTGGAGAAGCTTTCAAGAATGCTTGGGAACCAGGTTGAACATGAGTACGGCTTATCATCCGCAGTCGGACGGCCAAAGCGAGAGGACAATCCAGACTATTGAAGATATGTTATGTGTTTGTGCTATCGACTTCAAAGGAAATTGGGACGAACATTTACCCTTAGTGGAATTTGCTTATAATAACAGTTATCATGCCAGTATTGGAATGCCTCCCTATGAAGCTCTTTATGGACGCAAATGTTGATCACCAGTATATTGGGACGAAGTCGGAGAGCGTAAAATACTTGGACCTGAATTGGTGCAGCAGACAAAAGAGGTTGTGGAAGTCATCCAGAAAAGGCTAATTACAGCACAGGTTCGTCAAAGGAAGTATGCAGATCAATCCCGAAAGGACATGGAATTTGAAGACGGAGATCTAGTGTTATTAAAAGTGTCACCGTGGAAAGGATTGACTAGATTCGGAAAGAAAGGAAAGCTGAATCCTAGGTACGTTGGACCTTTTGAAATTCTAAAACTTGTCAGCAAAGTAGCTTACGAATTGGAATTACCCCCACACATGGAGCATATTCATAATGTTTTTCACGTATCAATGCTTAAGAAATATAATCTAGATTCTAAGCATGTAATTGAGTATGAGCCGGTAGAACTTCAGGCAGATTTATCATATATAGAGAATCCGATAGAGATTCTAGAAAAGTGAAAAAAGATATTGAGGAATAAAGTTGTAAAGTTAGTAAAAGTATTGTGGAGAAACCCAAAGGTTGAAGAGTCAACCTGGGAACTAGAAAGTGATATGCGAGAAAAGTACCCTCACTTGTTTACTTAGAAGATTCTGAGGACAGATTCCTTTTAAGGGGGGAGGATGTAATATCTGGGATATTGCGTGTAATTATTTTATCAATAAATGATTTTTATGTAGTTATTATGTGAATTTTAGTGAATTATCTGCTGATTGATAATAATATTTAGATGTATATATGTGATAAAATGTGAGTGTGTTAATTCTATTATGTCCAGAATAAAATATAGATAATTAAGGAAATTTTTCTGGTAATTTTTGGAATATTATATGATTTTATATTGATTTATGAATTTATTGATTATTTTCTGAATAATTATAAAATTATTTTATGAAGTCGGGAATCGTCCAACCTCAACCGTTTTTACATTTTTACAAGCCGAAACTCTTCCGAAAACTCCTTCCTAACCTAATCTGGTAATTCCGGACATTTTTCGTGTTTTGACTTTTTCAATCCGGATTACGGTTTGACCCGTACGCGTCCCGTCGTACAATTTTCGATACGATAATTGTTTCGGTATATCAACAAAACCTGTATTCTCGAAAGGTGGGGTAATAATACGTTATTTTCATATAAAGTGTTTTATAAAAAAGCCCGGTTGGGATAATTATCCAATACGGGTATTAAATCAGATCGTTTTTGTAGTTACTTAGCGGCTAAGTAACTAATTTAACGATCCAAAACGATCCAACACGAACCAATATTCCATAAATATATAAAGACCTTTTATTATTTCATTTTAATCGTATTAATCATAATTAGTCAGTAAACAATAAGAAATACAGAGAAAAACCCTAAAAACGATACGTTCTTGAGAATCAAACGTACGAACGAAGGCGTTATCGAACTTCGATTCGGGCGTGCAATATATCAAAACGAAGCTCTCAAAATCTTCTTTCTAAATCAACCATTTGGTTTTGCCCAGAAATCAAGGTATTTTTCTGATTTAATTATTTAAATTCGAATTAATTATGGATTAAAATATGAATTTTTGTTCTCAATGTGATTTGATGGCATAATCGTGTAGATTATTTCTTTCTGGTCAATTTGGTATATTATATGTTAAATTTGGAGTTCAATAACATGGTTAAATTTGAGCTTGATCTTCGAATTAATAAAATTAGGGTTTGAATGTTTGAATGTTCTTAATCAAAATTGGGAACTTTTGATTCGTTGATGCTGGGTAGATTTGAAGGTTGCAGGTGTGTAGATCGTGAAGTTTTGAGTTGATTAACATATTTGATTGTTGTGCTAGCAGTCTGTATCGATGTCGCCGGAAAAACGCTCGTGGCAGCGTCGGAAAACTTCAGCGAAGTTTTCCGGCCAAACCACGAGATGTTTGTACAGTTGGTTCGCAGAATTAGACTCCTTGGAATTAGTACTACAATTCTGCTGTGTTTAAAACTGTTCTGGGCAAGCAAACGTCGACCAGCGGCAGCCAGCGGCGGCCGGCGGCGACACGGCGGAGCTCCGGCCGGCCAGACTCACCGGGGAAGACGATAGGGGTGTCAAAGTGCTGTTTGGCCCCTGAAGTTTCCCCTGGCTTGCAAAACTAATATTATAGTTTTAAAAATTTACGAATTTTGGATCTCTGTTTATAAATTTTATAAGAACTATATTTCTGTTTACATTTTATTTTCAGAAAATTGTTTTAATTATTTAAAAATCCCAAAATTTCATTATTTAATTTCTGAAAATTATTTTTAATATAAAAATAAATCTTAATTATTTAATTAATTAATTTTAGTTGATAATTAATTATTTAATTAGTCAATTAATTTAAATATTAATTGATTAATTAATTTAATTAGTTATTAATTAATTTTAATTGATTATTTAATTAGATTTAATTATTTATCTTTGATTTAAAAATTCCGATAAATAGTTTCGAGCTTTAAAGTATTATTTTAAATAATTTTCAAGGCTCGATAATTATTATAAAAATATTTTAAAGTCAGACTCGGGTGTTCGAACCCTATTATTTAATTATAAAATGATTCAGAGTCCTGTCTTAATTCCGAAAAATGTTCAAAAATTTATATTAAATACCTCGAAAATCGTTTTAACCCCGAATCTTCTTTGAATAATTATTGTAATTGAATATCTTACGTGCTACATGTTATATGTGATCTAATTGATGCATAATATGATTGTACGTGCGTTGTTTGACTGTTTTATTCATAATTTTAAATCCGTACGTCGGATTTGGGTGAAACGAAGGGTAGTTAGAAGCTTGTAACGAATAAAACAAAATGAGAATGAGTATTGATAAGTACATGTGATGTTTAACAGAGGAAGCGAGACGTAGAAAGGGAAAGCAACTAGTCAGTGAGTGGGAATCAATTGATAAGTGCTAGTAAAGTGAAAGCGAATCGATAAGGCAAGTGTTTTTTTTCCTCTTGATTATTGCAAGTATTTTGGAACGTTCTTCATTGTGTTGCAATTACTCTAAACGGTTATTATTCTATATTGCAAGTACTTTGAAGTACTTAACCTAAACCCTGATTCTTATTGATCTTGAGCCATAAGCTTATTTCTTCATAAACCGTTGATTGTTGAATTCACATATACAAACCACACATATATGATACTACTCCACAAATACATACCTACCATATACTGATCCCGGATACAAAATTGCTTATCATACCAACCCTTATACCTTGTGTAATAGAATACCAATTCTTGTAACTCTTAAACCCTTGAGTCTTTTACTTTCTGTTTCTCTCCTTGATTGAAACCCAATCCTTTATGATTCCCTGGTCATTTCATGGAATTACAGACCATCCTATGTTTCAAAATAAATATTGTTTATGATTCAACTATTGAGTTATATTGCTTATCATATTGTGATTCTAGAATTGGATTATTTTTGAATATGGACCAAATTCGTGGTCGGACCAGATTCGTGGTCACAGTAGGCCAATGTGTGCCTTGGATCCAGTATATAGAGCAAAACTGGGAGCCTTGCTCGGGGTTAGTGCGTGACTGATCAGCAGCCTAACCTTGGTTTTTTTAAAATGAAAATGAATATCAAATTCTAATCATTGCTTATCAGTAAACTTGATTCCTTATATCATTTTAATTGATCATTGTTAATCTCAGTTACTGTCTTCGTGACTTGCTGAGCTAGTTAGCTCACTCTTGCAAAACTGTTTATATTCTTTTCCAGTGAAAAAGGAGACTGGTGGTAGCGAGGATCCCCAGACAAGTGTGCGAGCTAGGTATCCAGGTTGAATTGGAATAGACTAGTAGAGGATGTTTGGCTTGGTTGTGTTTATAGTTTGTAATAAAGTTGAAACTTCAAATGTAAGATAAATAAACTGGGTTTTGGTACATTTGTGTAATAAATAAGATTGTGGCTTGTGGACATACTTTAAACTGCATCGATCCGTGGATTATGGTAAGTAGGGTCATTTTATATACATACTATTATATTCATAACAGGTTTAAAATGGTGTGTGTGTGTGTGTTATGGGCCCCAAACTTCTGACCCGGGTTTGGAGGGCGTTACACATCTAATCCTTGAGTTCAAGCATTCGTGTGGATACCGATAGAGCGTAGATTGCGAGAGCGGGATGCATGGTGATTGAACAAGCTTTGGATCTCCATTAGTAAACCAATTTGTAAAGCTTCTTAAGGTAAACAATCTGATTTATGAATTAAATATCTATTTTTCACATGGATCCTGCGGTGGGTTTCGAAAATTCTGATTTTTCACGTTTTTAATTACTGTTTCCGTTGCGTTTATGTGCTCGAAACCCAAAAATGGTATCAAAGCTACTTATGAAAAGTGTTTAATTCATTTATGTGTTTACTGGTTTTATGATGATAACATGTATACAATATTCCATGGCTGTTAAATATGCGATTTTGTATGTTTTACATGTTGTTATGTTTATATATATGTATGTATATAAATGTTTTGAATATATGATATTCATGAGAGTTGTATAATCATATGATGATTATATAATCTGTATATATACTGATATATACATGTTTTGTGTTTGTTCTTATTATAAGAATCGTATTTAATATGATTCTTAATCGGATACAGCGGATTTGCTGAAATCTGTGTCTGGTATCCGATTTTGACAAACGAATATACTATTTCATATGGAATCGAGCGTCTGAACGTAACTGATAGATAAAGCTATCAGCGACTAATCTATAAGGCGTTTGACGTCGTTTAGGCCCTGTAATCTGTGATTTAATGTTATCAGATTTAATTTCGAATTTTCTGATTTTTTCAATATTTGGTTTTTATGTTAGATCATGATGGGTATGATATATTAAGATCAAATTATGTGTTTTAACATGTTCTTTTATGTTAATTGAGCATGGTGGATGGTTATGGCTTATGACCTTAGGATAATGGTTTTGGTTTTTCAAATACGGCTTCCATGTCGTTTAATCTTGTAATTATTAAATCTCAAATGTAACTCGAGTTCTTCTTGTAAGTTCATTAGATTAGTTTTCATATTTCATTCTTGTAATGTACACGAAGACATGAAGATTTGAAGATCAAGGATAATCCCACATGGAGGCCATCCAAGGAAGCAATACAAGAAAGAAGACATGTGATACTTAGCCTGTATTTATTTTCTACCTTAGATTGACCTAGATCTTTGTCATTAGCTTGATAAAGATCACATAGGATGAAGCCATAACCAACCACGTTAATTTATTGCACTTTATATATATATATATATGCGCATATGATGAATGTATGTGTAGAGTAGTTTATAAAGATGCATGCTTAATTAGATTAAGGATGTATGTATTAGATATGACACCCATGCCATGCTTACTAAACAAGATATAATTTGTAATGATTCAAGATTTTAAAATGAAAAAATGATTATGAGATTCTCGTGTTTATGAAACACATAAAAAATACAAATTTTCTTCGTTTCTGACATGGGGTGATTTTGTCAAAAGCGAGTTCATTGAACTTGTAAGGTTGTGGGTTTTAAGCGAGACCGTTGTGACTCCCTCACTACCTGGAAATAAAACCATTAACGAATATTGATTTGAAGTATTTTATTCAAGATAAAATTGGGAATCTCTTTATGATGGGATCATGATCGTTTTAAAATTAACAAAACCCTAAAATTAATATTAAGTTGATCATATGCCTTCCATTAATCCAATGCGTTAACCCCTAGATTGACCAGGAGTGGGTTCGCCAAAGTGAAGTACTCCTATCTATCGTGGGAGATGTGTTGAATTATATTTTTACTTTTTAACTATTGGTTTTGACTTAACTAAGTTATCACAATAGGATTGTGAACTTCGAGGCATAGAGTTTGGCGAGATTTATTACATAAATATGAACAAATATTGTTCCACCAAGCTATCCAAGAGTTATATAGTTGATATAATTGACAAATGTTGTCTACCTAAATAATCATATTTTAGGAGAAAAGTCAAAGCTGACCTAACGCATGGTGAAATATGGATCTTGGCTCACTAGAAAGGATATATAAGATATTTTTTTCTGAATTAATAGTTAGGGCTATTGATTTGATAAAAATAGTGGGAGATATATATTGTGAATATATATATGAATAATCACTTGAACATAATTTAATGATCATCTGTAGACTAAATCATTTTATGCACTTTAATATTGTAGATATCAAATAACAAATAACTTCTCTATGTAATAGTCCTTGAAAAGGACAAGATGACATGGACTAATTTCCTCGATTGACATGGGAACTTGAGGATTGTCCTCGGGTTCAAGGATGTCACTCAAACCCCTCCCTTATTTTTTCTAGCTGAGAATGAAACATGTGCAGAACAAAATGCTTACCAGAAGCAAATTAATTATGCAACTGATGTTTCATGTCTCATGCATGTAATTATGAATGCTGAGCTTTAAAAGCAACAAGAGCATAATGATTCTTATGATATGATTGGGCACCTTCAAAAGATGTTTGAAGGATAGGCTCTTCAGAAAGATTTGACAATAATAAGGCACCATACTTTTGCATTAATGGGAGAATCATATCCGGTTGGACTACATGTTCTAAGACTACATGTTCTAAAGGTGATAGGCATATGTACCTTGATATTTTGGGTTTCAAGAATGGTCTAGAGAATCAGCTTGATTTGATCAAATGATCTTTGAAGAACTTCTATTCTCAGTTTGTTAAGAACAAAAGGAATGAGATAGATAGAACACTCACTGAGTTGTTAAGCATAATTAGAACTGCTGAAAATAAAACGGTAAATGCATGAATTACGTCCATATTGATGATGTACACATGGAATGCAAATGGGAAAGGAAAGTGGACAGGCAAGGTGAAGATTTGATCTTATTCGGTGCCAAACCAAAGTCCAATCCCAAAGGGCTTTTGAAGCCTAATATTGGTGTTGCTAAAGGAGATGATTGTCATTTTTGTGGAAATAACTAGATGAATGGAAGTTAAATTGTTGAGCTTATTTGGAAGATCTAAAGAAGAACACTAGTAATGGTTAAGCTTCAGGTATAGGGTTAGAATTGGAGCAAAAGTTGTTGCTCTAGTTGAAGGAACTCGATACCTAATTTTGCCCATAAGGCGAGATTGAGAACTTGATAAATTATTATTACGTGCCTGCCTTTATCAGATACATTAAGGTAATTTCTTGTCAGGACAAGAAAGGTTTTCATTTTAATTAAATATACAATAGTTGTTTATTCTATTTCAATGATAAGTCTTATAATGTTGCACAATTAGTTAACAATTTATAGGTTCTAAGTTAACTCAAATCAAACATTGCCTCTAGCATTGTCGCTAAGCCATATTAATGAGAAACACATTTCTAAGTTACATATAGATGAATACTTGCATAAGTTTGATTTTGAATTATACGGAAGATGCGAACTTTGTCTCATTGGCAAAATGACTAAACCTTCTTTAACCTGATCAGGTGAAAGGGCCACCAAACGATTATGACTTATACATAATGATGTATGTGGTCGAATGCGTATGATGGCAATGGGGGGCTTATACTACTTCATAACATTTACTGATGGTTTCAGTAGATATGGATATGTGGTACTTATAAGAACAAATCCGATTCTTTTGAAATGTTCAAAGAATATAAGGCCGAAGTAGAAAAGAAAACAAAGGAAAAGTATAAAAGTTTTATGATTAGATCGTGGAGGAGAATACTTAAACCTCAATTTCAAGAGTTTCTTGAAGGAGTGTGATAGTGTATCATAACTTACTCCTTCTGGAACACCTCAATGGAATAGGGATTCTGAGAGGGAAAATCGTACCTTATTGGATATAGTGCGATCGATGATGAGTCAAGTGGATCTTCTATTCAGTTTCTGGGGTTATGCTCTAGAAACGACAGCATATACACTAAACCGAGTTCCAACTAAATCGGTTCAAAAGACTCCATATGAGATATGGACTGAGAAACATCACAGCATATCATTTATAAAATTATGGGGATGCGAAGAGTTTGTGAAACGCTTGGTGTCTGACAAGCTTGGACCATAATTAGATAGATGCTATTTTGTAGGATACCCAAGTGAGACTATGGTATAGTTTTTATAATCCTTCCGAGAATAAAGTGTTTGTTGCTCGGCCCGCTGTATTTCTTGAGGGAGAACTACTTTCTAAGAAAATCAGTGGGAGGATAATACATCTCGATGAAGATCGAGAACCATATAATAACATTGAACCAGGGTTGGAATAAGATCAGGATGTACATCAAAATGTTAAAAGTAATTATGTTCAGGAAACACAGGTTATTTGTAGATCCAGTAGAATTCACCATGAGTCTGAGAGAAATTATGGATTTCTTTTGACTCAAGATGGTGATGTGATGCTTACGTATAATGATAAGCCTCTCACCTACCAAGATGCTATGAACAGTCCAGACTCCGAGAGATGGATGGAGGCCAAGAAATCAGATATGGAATCCATGTTTCAAAATAAAGTATTGAATTTAGTTGATCCACTCGAAGGGGTAAAACCTATAGGGTGCAAGTGGGTTTTCAAGAAGAAAACTAACATGGATGGTAAAGTAAAAATTTATAAGGTGCGACTAGTGGCAAAAGGTTTCAAACAAATTCATGGTATAAACTATGATGAGACTTTTTCACCAGTTGCTATGGTCAAGTCCATCAGGATTTTGTTAGATTTAGTTGCTTACTTTGACTATGAGATTTGTCAAAAGGATGTGTTTGCAAGAAGGTTAGTGGGAGCCATGTGACATTCCTAGTATTATATGTAGATGACTTATAACATATATGGAATGACATACCTTTTCTACAGGCTGTTAAGACTTGGTTGAAAAATAATTTCTCGATGAAAGACTTAGGCGATGTTACCTATATATTAGGGATAAAGATCTATAGAGATAGACTGAAGAGATTAATCGACCTAGTCAGAGTACATACATTGATAAAGTATTTTATGATGTAAGAGACAAAGAAAGGATATGTTTCGATGTCTTACGAGATAGTGATCTCATAGAATAACTACCCTAAATCATTAGATGATAAGGACCGTCTTAGAAAAGCTCCATATGCTTCGGCAATTGGATCTATAATGTATGTAATGATATGTACTTGTCCTGACATTTCGTATGCTTTGAGAATGATGAACAAATACCGGTCTAATCCAGGTGAAGGTCGATGGATAGTTGTCAAGAATATTCTTAAGTACTTAAAGAGGACTAAAGATTTATTTTTGGTGTATGAAAAAGATAGGGAACTGGTTGTAAAGGGTTACACTGATACTAGTTTCTTAACCTAATTTATGGATAGACAAGGATAATTATGTGTCTATGCCTAGTTTGTGTTTTGTCTAAATATAATTCATGTTAGCTTGAATAGTTCACATCAAGAACATTGATGATTCTATGGAAGCTGAATATACGGATGCTTTCGAAATAGCCAAGGAGACTGTTTAGGCATGTCCATAAGCGATATCACCTTATTAATGAGATTAATGATCAAGGAGATATAAATGTAAAGTGCATAGTAATGATAGTATTGCAGACCCACTGACTAAGGCTTTGTTGCAGCAAAAGCATGATGGTCATACTAGTTCCATGAGTATTAGATACATGGGTGATTGGCTCTAGTGCAAGTGGGAGATTGTTAGTGTTTGTGCCCTAGAGACAACACTATGATGTTTTAGTTTAAGACATTTGAATTATTAATGTTTATGTTCTATCGATTATTCCCTATATAATTTATTAATTCTTAATTTACTGCGATATAAATATTAGATTAATAAATGTCCTTGGAATATGATATGCAATTCTATATCTCCAAGTACGTAAAGTACGTAACTTAGAAATGAGATTATGAGAATAGTATCAATATTCCTAAAGGTCCCTAGTCGAGTATTATTATTAAGGAACAATAATAATGCATTAAGACTGGTGTGTTTGTTGACTGATGATCACATCTCATTGATCATAGGTATAGTGATACTAAAGTAAAAAACACAGGCAGATGTATATGTACATGGTGCTGGACAGACCCAATGTGAGATTCTACATGTCTATTGTGTCATAAGTAATTCTCACAGTGATAATGATGTAATGGTCCTTAGACCTGAAGTCATTATATTTCTATACGAGAATTAATATACATTGATTCCAAAAGTTGTCCTTGACCGCGTAATGATAAAAGTGGATATTGGGTATATTATGAATATTATGAGAAATATGAATGATCTAGATGAGATTTAACCCTCCTATTTTAGGAGTGATATTATTGGCCTCTTGTGTGAGCTAGACTATGAAATGTGTGGTCACGCTCAAATGTTGATTTGATATGATAGTCTACTCATTGATCAAGGAAACTTGGATTAAACTATGATGAGGATGACACATTACATGCCTCTAGTTTAATCTATAATATTTGGTTAAATGGATTATATTACATTGTACATTATTCACGAAAGGTTTAATCGATCACCAATTTAATTATTATTACTTGGGTAGCAATGATGTATTACTAGATGCCGCTCATTGTTGACGATTTTAAATTAGATTTAAAATTCATTACCAACGTAATAATAACCTCTAGGGTCACACACTAAGAATGCTTGAAGGATTATTTAATTTAAATTGGATTTAAATTATATTAAAGTAATTCGAATTATTTATAATATTAATTAAGTATGACTTAATTAATTAGATAAATTTTGATATTCGAATTTACTAATATTAATTATGAAATTCATTTGTTAAATAATTAAGTGTGACTTAATTATTATACAAATAGGAATTTCGAATTAATAATAATTCTTAATTAATTAAAAGTTAAAATTCTTATTATACTCTCTATATAATATCTCTTATGTGACTGATTTTGGTAAAAAAAGACTTTTACTAAAACCCTAGCTACGAAGAGAGAAGATGGAGAGAGCAAGAAGAAACGAGTTTGTGCTAGTACACATCCAATTCTTGAGTTCAAGCTTTCGTGTGGATACCAATAGAGCGTAGATCGCGAGAGCGGGATGCGTGGTGATTGAACAAGCTTTGGATCTCCATTAGTCAACCAATTTGTAGAGATTCTTAAGGTAAACAATCTGATTTACGAATTAAATATCTATTTTTCGCATGGATCCTGCGGTGGGTTTCGAAAATTCTGACTTTTCACGTTTTTAATTATTGTTTCCGGTGCATTTATGTGCTCGAAACCCAACATGCAGGCATGTCTTGCACAACAATATATACATAAATCTGAAATTTTAGCACCACTAAAATGATATATTGAGACGATTCATTGAAAATTAAAAATAGACGATTATACAATACAATAACGGCTTTACATAGACATGATCAATTATTTAAAGAATTTATTTAGGCTTATACTTATTGAGAGACTTGTTTTTTATATGAATTATAAAAATTTCGTATTCGACTTAAAACATGTTTCAATTTTTTTCTATCTCATATCCAACTTAAAAAATGGTTTCAGTTTTGTTCTCTAAAAATAAAGAAACTAAAGAAGTACCTTTTTATTTTTTAAAATCTCACAACTTAAAAAAGGTTTTGATCGTGTATTATCTATTATTCAACTTAAACTAGGTTTCGATTTTGTTTTTTTAAACAACAGGAATTAAAGAAGGAAGTTTTAATTTTAGTATTTTAAACAGAGAAGTTTTAGAAAAATAGATAAACATGACTCGTGCGATATTAAACTTAAAAAATGTTTCAATTTTGTTCAATCTTGCATTCAGAATAATTTTTTTTTTAATTTTTTCTCTAAAAAAAAATTAAAGAAGGAAGTTTTGATTGTAAAAATCATGTATTCAACTAAAATTGGTTTCAATTTTATTCTCTAAAAAATTGGAACTAAAGAATAAAGTTTTGATTCTAATATTTCTAAAAAAGGAGTTCTAAAAAATAGATAAATATGATTCATGCGGTTTTAATTTTTTTAGGGGTTTTCATTATATTCTAGTCGACTAAGACGTGCTTCGAATCGGCCGTATAAAATTTTCAAATGTAGATTATTTCCAAAGAAAATTTAAGAAAAAATTTAAAATATCAAATTAGTAAAGACAATTTTATATAAATTGAAAAAAATATATAAACAAATAGGTAAGGTGTAACATCCCGATATTTTTATGATTTTTTTCTATTAGATTATTTGAGATTTATTATTCAATAATACTAGTGAGTCATAATTAAATTATTTTGTGAAAGTTTATTTTTATTTTATATTTATAATAATGTTTTAAGAGTAGTAGTTTTATAAAAAAATGAGGGTATAGAAAATAAGAGAAAGGAAAAAACTTAGGGTTTATAAAAAAAAGGGGCTTACGTTACTATATAGAAAAAGAAAACAAAAAAAAAAGATAGAGGGATAAATAGAGAGAGATGGGGAATGATATGCGATGGATAAGGAGATGATCAATAATAACTTTTTGGAGATTATGAATTTAATGTTTTTGGAATTGGGGTTCTTGTGATTTGGGGTTTTGAAATCGTTGTTAGCATTCTCGATGACTAAGATCTCGAGGTACAAAATCTTTCTTGTGCTATTTCTTTTCGTATTCAAATTCGTGTGTATGTATATTGTATATTCTGAATCTTGTTAAATTCGCATCTAATTCATTTTTCATCGTATAATTGTGATTTTATTCTTGTTGGAAAGATAATTTAATTATATTCGTTTTTCGTTCTTTTTGTTTTCTAAAATTCTGCGTGTAAATATGTCAAAATCTGTTATTTGTGTAATCTGTTGCTTAAATTTTTGTTTGTACGTCCTAATTTTGTAAATTCATAGAAAATTGAAATTTGTTTAAATATTATGAGCAATACCATTCTGGAAAGCTCTTTTCGACATCTGCATTTTTCTTTTACATTTTGCTTCCATATTTCATGATTCAGATGCATTTAATTGTTAAATACTGAACTGATCAGGGCTAATTCTGTTCTGAAGTCCGCATTTATTTATTTTCTGAATTCATTACTTGTTGGTTTTTGACGTACTTTACCATTTTGGAAAGGTCTCTGGATTTTTTATGACTTTCGAGTTTCACATTGTTTCATTTGAATTCGTCTTTATGCACTAATTTCACATTCTTTCTGAGTAGATTTGACTTTATCAGTAATTAGTGATTTTGTGTGATATTTAGTTTTGTGACACTTAATTAGAGTGTTTTGAGGTTATTTTGATATATTTATATATAATTTTGAAGATATAAGATATTTGGGTGTGTGATCTTTAATTGTGTGTTTTGAGTTATTGTAATATTTGTATGACTTGGGAGTTTGTAAGACATCTGTCGCGAGTGAATAATCTTGTGCTTGATACCTGCTATGCGGTGTAAATTAAATTGTATAGGCGTGTCGCCGATATCGTGGGATATGTATAGGCATGACTAGTGTGTTTATGATTTGGCCTTTTGGGTAGCATGCGCTTATTTCTATGTAAGCCCATGTAACATATTGGGTAGTAATTGCTTTGTGTGTTGAAAGTTCCTGTAAGTTTTGATGACTACATATCACTGGACATCCGAAAATGTAGGACATCCTGTAAGTGTAAGATTGTCTCTCATGTTAGTAAGTAAGCTATTTTGTGTGTTATTTATAAGTGTAAGAGTACGTGTATTAGTAAGATTATATATATTAATTTTCCTTTTGAATAATATTATTTGTGATTATATTATGCGTAAGTGGTAAGATTATTTTAATCAACATTGTTTGTTTTATTTGTGAATTGAGTATTCATTTTCTAATCATCTCATTCACTATTCATATTGTTATTCAGTCAGATATTTATTTTTGTTCTTAATCTTGTCATTTTAATTCGTGTTCAGTTATATTCTAATCATATTTTGTTTGTTAGCTTGTATATTCTTATGTATTCGTATATGAGCCTTTCGGTCACCGCCGATCCTTTTTTTCTCTCTTTATTTTCCTCCGGCAGGTGTTCTTACTTAGGTGGTCTTCTTTTGGGAAGAGAGCGAGTTGCGGAATTTCGAGGAGTTTGTTAAATTCTTAGATTCTTGTTAGAGTTTGTTGTTGTGGTTGTAATTTTAGTCGTGTTTTATTTCAATAATTGTAAGTTATGAATTGTTGGGAAGTTGTTGAACTTTTATTGGATTTTAGTGGAATTTTATTAACGGAGTTGAGATTAAATTTTTAATTTTGAGGCACCTTAATTATAACGACTCGTGTATTTTTGAATTATTTAAATATGTGATTGTGGAAGTATTAATTAAATAAAATATATGTCTTGGTTTTGGTAGCAGTATGTTGATATATACTATTTATCTGTGATTTATTGGTGTAAAGGATTGAAATGTGTAGTTAAAGATTGAGTTATATTATTCTGTTTTATTTTTAAAAGGTGATTTTATTAGAGTATTAAACCCGTAAATATTTGGATTGTCTCTAAAATTAGTTTCATAATTTTCAAATTTCAATAATTATTTTTGGGATTTTATAAAATTTAGAAATCAATATTTTATCAATTATTTAACCCAGTATAATTTTCTGATTGCATTTAATTATAAAATATGTATTTAATTCCATAATTCTTTAAAAATTACAAAACTTATATTTATTTAAGTCGGGAATATTCCGGGAATTTTAAAATTATTTTAGAAATTTTTAGGATAAGTTTTATCCGCGCGTTGTTTCGTTTAATTGCTAAAATCGGGTATAAACTGCATTTCAGAAATTATTTTAAAATTACGAAATTTATATTTTTATAAACTTCGGAATATTTGTAATATTTTAAGATTATTTTCGTAATTTTCTGAATTTCTGGTAAGTGCAGCTCGGTTCGTTAATTATGAAATATGGGTACGAGCTGCTTCTCAAAAATGATTTAAAAATCATGGAAATTTATTTTTATTAACTTTGAATTATTTATGATATTTTAAAATTAATTTGGTAATTTTACAGGTTATTTTTATTCGCGTGATTGTTCGTTAAATTGCAAAAATCAGGATAAAACGAGGCTATCCGATAAGGGAGAACACGTGTCAGGATATTAGTTATTCAGCAAAAACGTGGCAGTGAGTTATGGTTGATTTTGTGTTACTGATTAAAAAAAAACAAAACAAATAACAGCAGAAAACATCACTGCCTTTCTCTTTCTTTGTACATCGATCTCTCCTTCCTCTCGCTCAATCTCAAAAATCTCTCACTTTCGCTATCCTCCCCTGTGTCTCTACCGCCCCTCCTTTTCTTTGTTTCATTTCCCTCATCCCTCTGTTCACGATTCTCCCTTCTTTTCTTTTTCCGCCGTCCGGTGCCGCCTGTTCATCGGTAATTGCCGCCTGATTTTGGTCCTTTTCTGGCATATATACGTATGTATACATGTACTATTGTGCATGTATATACCCGTGTGTGTAATATATGGGTGCGTGAGTTGTGTGTGGTTTGTGGGTGTCTACTACTGTTAACTTCCAGCCTGGTTTTTTTTTCCAGTTTGTTTTTTTCCGATTGCAAGCTGTTTGGCCAGTTAAATTGCGTGTATAGTAATTTGGAAATTTTGGATATTTTGCAGGGATTATTTGAATGATTTTCGTGAGATAAAAATAAATTCCGTGCGAAAATTATAATAATTAATTGGTGGAATTCGCGAAGGATATCCAATAATCGGAAACCGCGAATTTCATCGCCGTCGGCGATGAGCCTCGGCGAGCCGACGGTGGACGGTGATGAATTTATTCTGAGTCCTAATTTTATAAAATAAATAAAATGAGACGTGTAATTAGATTTGTATGGGAATGTGAAATTGTGAAAATTGAATTGTGATTTGTGTTATTGACGTCGATGATGTTTCGACGGGTAGTCCGATAAACAAAGGAGACGCTGTCCGATTTTCGGGGAATCGAACTATGGAAATACGGAAGCGTATCCGAGGATTATCGGGACGTCGAGCGAGTATAAGTAAATACATATACGTATGTTTTATACCAAACCTGATTGTATGTTATAATAAAATGTTTTGCCAAAACCAATACCCTAATTTCGTAAAATGACGAGTATACGTATTTCCTGAAAACGAACACTGAACCGATTTCGAGAACATGAACCCTAATTGTTAGTTGTGTTATTATAATATGAATGATTACGAGTCGGAAGATGTTATCGTATGGGTAGGTGGTTAGCGAGGATATGTCAAGCATAACTGAGTGTCTAACATAGAGTATTTCGCCCCTGTAGGTTCTAGTCGGGAAATCGAAAGTGGACGTTGGACAAAAGATAACCTAATAGTCAGTCAACGAGCTCAGTAGAGTTTTAACAGAAAAACCTGAGTATCGAAGTTGAATCTAATGCGGTCTAGTGGTTGAACGTTAAAGCCTGAGCGGTAGAGTCGGCTCAGAGTTGATCAGTAATAGTTGTAAAGCCCTGTAAGGCAAGTACTTCTAAACCTTTTTCAAGATATAACGCAAATGTTTCTAATTTTTCTCGTGAAATATTGTTAAGTATTCAAAATAGCTCTATTTTTTATTACAAATACTTTGAATCCTTCAGCCTTGAACCTGAGCCACCTCATTTGACCTTTGAGCCGTAAGCCTTATTCTTTGTGAACCATTTCTTGTTGATTTACCAGACACCAAATCACACAAATATGATACTACTCCCCAAATGTATAACTATCAAACACTAAACACTGGAAGAAAATTGTTTAAAAACACAGAAACTTTTATACTCCAACCACTCTTTATAACAGCAAAGAACTATACCTTGAAAAAAACATTATTTGTCTAATACCTGATCGTTTTACAGATTGAAAACCGTTTCTTATACATACCCTGATATGCCCTTGAGATATCCATGAGTTTCCTTACGTGTTTATTCAAGTGTATAACCATCATTGATTATGATTTCGTTTTATCGAATTATAGTGTTTATCATATTGAACTGCTTTAGAATTGGATAGTTTTTATATATGTGGACCAGATTCGTGGTCAGACCATATCAATGGTCAAGTTAGGCCAATGTGTTCCTTGGATCCAGTAATTAGAGCAGTGTTGTGTGCTTGCTCGGGGTTAGTGCGTGACTGATCAGCAGCCTAACCTTGGTTTTAAAACTTAAAATGAATATCCAATTCTAACGATTGTTTAACAATAAACTTGATTCTTCTGAATTATTCCATTTGAACATTGCATAACCTCAGTTATCAGTGTTATGACTTGCTGAGCTAGTTAGCTCACCCTTGCGATTCTTTTTTTATATTTTACAGTTGAAAAGGATATGGATGATAGTAAAAATTCCTCAACCTAAAATGCAGCTAAGTTTCCAGTTTGAGTTGGATCGAGCTAGCATGGAGCTTCATACGGTAGAGAGATAGTAAGATTGTAAGAATTTTTATTATCAGTTGTAAGGTAAATTAGTTGGGATTTGGTACGTTGTAATAAAAGTTAAGGTTGTGGCTTGTTTTCATACTTTAACCTGTTGCGATCCGTGGTTATGTAAAGCATGGTCATTGCAAATAATATTTATTATACAGGTTCATATATTGTGTATGTGTTGTGGACTCCAAACTTCTGACCCGGGTTTGGAGGGTGCCACAGTTTGGTATTAGAGCTACAGGTTATAAGTCACTGAAACAAGCCTAGATTGTTGGGATTGGGTAGAGGGTTAGGATTAGGAATAGGAAATAGAAATATAAGACGTTGTGAGGTTGAGTGCAATTGGATAGTGGGTCTCCGACACGGTTCGTATTGCGATTTGGGATTCTTAACTTGCGACGTGTTTTCCAGACAACGACAATGGCAGATGCTGATTTCCCTTTATCGTTTGATCATTTGGAGCTTTCCGTTCAAGGATCGTCATCTTCTCTCGGATCTGATTTGCACCTTGTTCCTCCATCAGTATTAATGATACTACCTTCTATTATGACACTCGCACCTCTTCAAGCTATTCTACGTTACTCTACCACCTCTTGATACAAGACTACCTATTTAAGAACCTCCATCTGTTTATTCTTATTTTACTGAATATTCGGCTGCGAGTGTATCTCTTCAGTTTACCCTACCTCCTGTTCTATACCCTCGGTTTAAAACTTGTCCTATGACGCAACAGTACCTACGAGGATGGATTTGAAAGCTACTGTAAATGGTGGGTACTTGAGATATAAATAAAGGTGAGAAGAAGTTTAGAAAGGGGATTCAAGTATTCAGGAGAATAGCTGTATTCAGGTTAAAAGAAGTCATTAGTAGTTAGGCCATCCATGACTAGATTGTGGAATGGACTAGATGAGTTTTGAAAGAGTTAGAGAAGAATATAGATCTGGAGTTTTCTTGGTATGAGATGAAGGTGTTATGAATGTGATATTTATAGTAACAATGTGATGTGACATCAGCCGACCTGTTGACTATTGGATAGCATGTTCAACTTAACGACTGCAAAGATGATGAAGGGAGTATTACCAGTATGAAAGCTTTGATGTGAAGCTATGAATAAGGTAACATGCAACGATAACTGAAGTTTTCATCGATTAAGGAAGGCAAATGGACCCAATAAAGGAGAGAAGTTAGATTGAAGTGAATGGACCTTTATGTGATCGTTTCTTTAATTTGTTACCTTGTTATAGGTAGGAAGGACGACCACCAACTCATATAGTAAGGACAACTAGATTTGTGATTTTCAAAATTTTTTTTTAACAAGTTTTCGAAAAAGATTTTCCCTTACAAAATTTCTAAAAGCCTTTTTGAATAAAATGAGTTTTAAACATTGGTTCTTAAGTTACTATTTGAGTTTCTTGTTTGTTAAAAGACCCGGATCACTAGGAAGGATGCTTGTTCCAAACTTAGTATTGTTAATTCAGAGAACGAAGTAACCCGCAATTAGGAAGAAGTTGATTATTATTAACGGTAAGGTGCAAATATTGTTTGACAAGATTAATAACAGAATCCACGTACGGAGTGATTATTCATCCAGTTACCGAGACCATTAAAGTTCAAAGAATTCATTGATTTAAAAGGAGCTTGGGCGTGATCGAAGAAGATTGGGAAGATTTCCAGACGTTTTCTAAAAGAAGAATATTATTAACAAAAATGATCATTATGTCGAATGATTCGTGGTTATTATAAATTACAAAGAGGAAACTCGAAGTTATCTGGTGGGAACGCCATTATGATCGATTTTGTTAAATTATTATACGTGTAGATACGATGTTGCAGACGCAAGACTTAACAAGTAAGAATCTACCATAATGCTTAATTCGCGAAGGCATTTCAACATATTTTCTAAAATTGTTATATGGAACAATGAGAGTATGATCGAACAAGCTCGAAAGATGAATACAAGTGAAATATGGATGGTGACCAATGGTATCATTCTTGTCTTCAATGTTACAGCGTATATTCCTCTTTAATTTCTAAAAATATATGAACTTCTTTTCTTAATAAACTCCTTATGATGATATCAAAAAGGAGGATATTGCATTCCTTTCAAATTTAAATTGTTCCCCTCAAGTTTTACTCTCTGATTGGGACAAACATTGTTATGGTGAGACGCTTTGTCCGGATGACGAAGAGTAGGGTGGGACGCCACCTAATCCTGTGCTGTATGCCATACGGTACGAAAGACTGGCCATCTTAAGTACCAATGTGGATGTCTCATTCATATTCAAATCCTTGTTTCTTCTTTCTTTTCAACTCTAATTTTTGTTGAATTGTGAATCCTTCTAGTTGTCTCGTTGTACTATCGTTCTTTGCAAAAGTTTTTCAAACAAAAGTCAACGTATTATGAATCAAGCGGGTAAAGTTCCATCTACCTCTCATGCATGAATAGGAAACAAGGGCATATGACGAGGACTGCAAATCACTAGCCCTAGCCAGGGATGCACCAAGAGTCAAGGGAATCTACTCCAATAAGAAATACGTCTCCGAGAACGAGCATTTGCGATTTTCCTGTGAATTATGCTATTTAGAATACGGATGTGATGACGTGAATGATTATTGTGGATACCCTATGCGTTAAATTATTGAAAGATGTGAGAGTGATATGATCGTTTATCTCTCAAAGTTTTGTTGATAAGATTGTGACTAAAGGACTAGCAAGCCAAGAATGTGTAATTGTTAATTAAGTAAGTACCAATGATGGAATTGAGATTTCTGGAAATAAGTTGTGAAGAATTGATATCATTTAAGATAAGAGGATTTGACATTATTCTAAGGAATGGATTAACTATTAAAGCGTGATACCCAGATAGACCGTCGTGATAAAAGATAGTTCTGAAGACGCCAAATGAGAATGTGATGAGGCAGAAGACAAGGGAAGGTAAAGAATTGGTAACGATGATTTCGGTAATCAAGATGTGAGCATTATGGTGATTATGTGATAAATAAAAGTCAGAAGTAAACAAAATTTGAAAATTTTATAGCAATTAAGGAGTTTTAAGATATGTTTCCAGATGAGTTATCAACATTTCCTTCCAATAGAGAAATGAAGCTCGCGATTGATGTAGCACCTGAGACGAAGCCAGTGACCAAGGCCTTATACAAAATGGCACCAGTTAAAATGAGGAAGTTAGTAAAGCAGATGCAAGAGATGTTAGAAGAAGAAGCGATTAGACCCAGTATATCCCATAAGGTGCACTGGTACTAATTGTTAATAAGAAGATGGAAGTATTAGATTATGCGTCGACTAGAGAAAGCTCAACAAGTTTACTATCAAGAAATCTTTAAGGAATATCTGGATGAGTTGTAATTGTGTTAATTAAAGTCAGCAAAGGACCATGCGAAGCATTTAATGACAACTGAGGAGTCGGAGAAGAAAGAAGTATGTGAAGTTTGCAAGGTGAAAGTTTTGATGGTAAAAAGCATAAGTAATCAGTGAGGAGGAGAACAAAGGAGATCCAGTAGAAATTAAAGTTACTATGAATAAAGAAAGAACAAAAGCCCCAACAAAAGTAAGAATTTTTACCATAGACCGGTTATTAAAAAAAAAAAAATTGTGCAAGATTTCTTGAAAATTGCAATACCTTTGACGAAGCTAATCAGGAAAAGCAAGAAGTTTTTGTGAAATGGAGAAGGGTGAAAGAAAGTTTTGCGGAGTTAAATGAAAGAATGGTTACAACACATGGTTTATTAATTTAAAAGTATCAAGGAGATTTGGTAGTTTATAGTGATGCTTCCCATAAGGAAGTAGGAAATATGTTGATGCAGTACAATAAAGTTATTGTATATGCACCCAGACAACCGAAAGCTTATGAGCAGAAGTATCTTACTCATAATTGGGACTAACAGTAATAATATTTGTTTTGAAAGATTGGGAAACATGATATGCATGGAGAAAGGTGTAAAATCTATATGGACCATAAGAGTTTGAAGTATATATTTACAAGGAAAAGCAAATGTAGTGGCAAATGATAAGTAAAAAAGAAGAAAGTAAACATAGAAACTGTACCAGAAGAATTATCTCTGGAATTTCAAAAGTTGGAATTGGAAGTCAGAGTTTATAATCCAAAAGGAGCAAGGATAGATAGTATGACCTTTTAGTCAAAGTTGTTAAGGGAAAGATAAGGAGATGTTAAGAGAAGATAATGGATCACGATATTAGCAGTTAGTAAGATGAAATTTATATGCCCAGGAGAACGATCACGATACCCCCCAGGTTTTCTTCCAGCACTTGGATGCTACAAGTAGAAGGACTAAGAAATGAGATCCCACAGGGAATTCACAATATAAAGTATTTAATTTATTGAAGAAATGCCAAGATATACGGAAATTTAAAGAAAAAATAGTGATAACCAGGTATAAGAAGGAAATTTCAAGATGGATTAGGAAGTGTTGGATATGTCAAAGAATTAAGGCGAAGTATTGGAGGCCTAGTGGAAAAGGCAGACCCAGGGGGTGGTTTTACAAGAAGTGAATTGTGAAGGGTACCAGTGATGTTCATGTAGAAAAGGAATGAAATTATAAGAGTATGTACTGATTATCGGGAGTTTAACAAAATAATGAATAAGAAGAAGTGAGACCCTATAAAGAATTGATTACTTATGAGACCTGATTCAAGAAGTGTGTTATGTATTGAGAATTAACTTAAGATCCGACCTGAGGACATAACAGGGATTATGATTAAAATAAGTTATAAGTATTGCAAGCTCTGGTGATATTATGTGAAATAACAAGTGTATCAGTTGTCTATAAGGAATTAAGGGACATGGTGTATAAGGAGTACTTGGATAAGCGAATTGTATTTATTGATAACATCTTCAGCTATTCGGAGAATAAGAGAGTCTGTGTGGAATGCCTAAGAATTTTCCCCAAAAGAATAGAAGGGAAGCAACTATACGTTGAGTTTTCAAGTATGAAATTTTGACCGAGGTTAACAAAAGCTTCTAATTAATCCATTAACAACCACCTAAACAAAGCCGAATGGTAACAAATGCCTTGTACAGAAAGAAGGGATTGGATGTAATTAAGATCACCGAGGAAATAATAAACGAATTGGAAAGACTGGAATCTGAAGTTTATATATGAGATTACTTTTCAACCTTAACTGATGAAAACAAATAGGAGATGTTTAAATGTTTGGAAACCAAGTTAAAAATGCGCACCGCTTACCATCCTTAAGCGAAGAGTCAAAGTGAGGAAGTGATAAAAAAAAACAAGATATGTGGAGAGGTTGAGTTTTAAGGAAAACTGGGATGATTATTTATCATCAATGTCAGCTTTAGAATGCTACTTTACCAAGCCTTAGGTGGACACAAGTGTAGGTCCCCACTTTATTGAGATAAAATAGGAGAAAGGAAGTTGTCAAATTCTACGTTAATTCAGCACACCATGGGCGTAGTGATATTGATTGAAGCAGTTTGGGATAATCAAAGCACGAAGGCGGATCTGTATCGAGAGAGTGTATGGGTATAGAAATAAGACTAGTAGTGTTAGTAAAAGTTTTACCTTGAAAAAGTTGGATGAATCTGAATAGAGAGGACAAGTTCAATCCTAAATTTAGTGAACCATTTGAGGTATTGATAAATATAGATAAAGTTGTTCATGAGTTGATGTTATCGTTACAACAGTATGTACATATAATGTGTTTTCCTGTCAAGGTTAATGCGATAAGTATGTGATTCAAATAAAGTGATTAATCAGGAGCCCTCGTCCAAGTTTGTTTTGCACATAATGATCGATCTAAATTCTTGATCGTTAAAGGCAAGTCATTGGAAATGAGTGTATATCTATAGTAAGTACGTTTGAAATCCTCGAGTAGAAGAGTCTACTTGGAACCTAGAGTCAGATATGCTTGACAAATATCCTCACTTATTTAGTTAAACCAGATTTTGAGGACAGAATCTTTTTAAGGGGGGAATGATATAACGACTCGTGTATTTTTGATTTATTTAAATATGTGATTATGGAAGTATTAATTAAATAAAATATGTGTCTTGGTTTTGGTAGCAGTATGTTGATATATACTATCTATCTGTGATTTATTGGTGTAAAGGATTGGGATGTGTAGTTAAAGATTGAGTTATATTATTCTGTTTCATTTTTAAAAGTTGATTTTATTAGAGTTTTAAACCCGTAAATATTTGGATTGTCTCTAAAATTAGTTTCATGATTTTAAAATTTCAATAATTATTTTTGGGATTTTATAAAATTTAGAAATCAATATTTTATCAATTATTTAACCCAGTATAATTTTCTGATTGCATTTAATTACAAAATTTGTATTTAATTTCAGAATTCTTTAAAAATTACGAAATTCATATTTATTTAAGTCGGGAATATTCCGGGAATTTTAAAATTATTTTGGAAATTTTTAGGATCAGTTTTACCCGCGCGTTGTTTCGTTTAATTGCTAAAAGCGGGTATAAACTGCATTTCAGAAATTATTTTAAAATTACGGAATTTATATTTTTGTAAACTTCGGAATATTTGTAATATTTTAAGATTATTTTCGTAATTTTCTGAATTTCTGGTAAGTGCAGCTCGGTTCGTTAATTATGAAATATGGGTACGAGCTGCTTCTCAAAAATGATTTAAAGATTATGGAAATTTATTTTTATTAACTTTGAATTATTTATGATATTCTAAAATTAATTTGGTAATTTTACGGGTTATTTTTATTCGCGTGATTGTTCGTTAAATTGCAAAAATCAGGATAAAAAGAGGCTATCAGATAGGGGAGAACACGTGTCAGGATATTAGTTATTCAGCAAAAACGTGGCAGTGAGTTATGGTTGATTTTGTGTTACTGATTAAAAAAAAAAACAAAACAAATGACAGCAGAAAACATCACTGCCTCTCTCTTTCTTTGTACATCGATCTCTCCTTCCTCTCGCTCAATCTCAAAAATCTCTCACTCTCGCTGTCCTCCCATGTGTCTCTACCGCCCCTCCTTTTTTTTGTTTCATTTCCCTCATCCCTCTGTTCACGATTCTCCCTTCTTTTCTTTTTCCGCCGTCCGGTGCCGCCTGTTCATCGGTAATTGCCGCCTGATTTTGGTCCTTTTCTGGCATATATACGTATGTATACATGTACTATTGTGCATGTATATACCTGTGTGTGTAATATATGGGTGCGTGAGTTGTGTGTGGTTTGTGGGTGTCTACTACTGTTAACTTCCGGCCTGGTTTTTTTTTCCAGTTTGTTTTTTTCCGATTGCAAGCTGTTTGGCCAGTTAAATTGCGTGTATAGTAATTTGGAAATTTTGGATACTTTGCAGGGATTATTTGAATGATTTTCGTGAGATAAAAATAAATTCCGTGCGAAAATTATAATAATTAATTGGTGGAATTCGCGAAGGATGTCCAATAATCGGAAACCCGCGAATTTTATCGCCGACGGTGGACGGTGATGAATTTATTCTGAGTCCTAATTTTATAAAATAAATAAAATGAGTCATGTAATTAGATTCGTATGGGAATGTGAAATTGTGAAAATTGAATTGTGATTTGTGTTATTGACGTCGATGATGTTTCGACGGGTAGTCCGATAAACAAAGGAGACGCTGTCCGATTTTCGGGGAATCGAACTATGGAAATACGGAAGCGTATTCGAGGATTATCGGGACGTCGAGCGAGTATAAGTAAATACATATACGTATGTTTTATACCAAACCTGATTGTATGTTATAATGAAACGTTTTGCCAAAACCAATAACCCTAATTTCGTAAAATGACGAGTATACGTATTTTCTGAAAACGAACACTGAACCGATTTCGAGAACATGAACCCTAATTGTTGGTTGTGTTATTATAATATGAATGATTACGAGTCGGAAGATGTTATCGTATGGGTAGGTGGTTAGCGAGGATATGTCAAGCATAACTGAGTGTCTAACAAAGAGTATTTCGCCCCTGTAGGTTCTAGTCGGGAAATCGAAAGTGGACGTTGGACTAAAGATGACCTAATAGTCAGTCAACGAGCTCAGTAGAGTTTCAACAGAAAAACATGAGTATCGAAGTTGAATCTAATGTGGTCTAGTGGTTGAACGTTAAATCCTGAGCGGCAGAGTCGGCTCAGAGTTGATCAGTAATAGTTGTAAAGCCCTGTAAGGCAAGTACTTCTAAACCTTTTTCAAGATATTGTTAAGTATTCAAAATAGCTCTATTTTATATTGCAAATACTTTGAATCCTTCAGCCTTGAACCTGAGCCAACTCATTTGACCTTTGAGCCGTAAGCCTTATTCTTTGTGAACCATTTCTTGTTGATTTACCAGACACCAAATCACACAAATATGATACTACTCCCCAAATGTATAACTATCAAACACCAAATACTGGAACAAAATTGTTTGAAAACACAGAAACTTTTATACTCCAACCACTCTTTATAACAGCAAAGAACTATACCTTGAAAAAAAAACATTATTTGCCTAATACATGATCCTTTTACAGATTGAAAACCGTTTCTTATACATACCCTGATATGCCCTTGAGATATCCATGAGTTTCCTTACGTGTTTATTCAAGTGTATAACCATCATTGATTATGATTTCGTTTTATCGAATTATATTGTTTATCATATTGAACTGCTTTAGAATTAGATAGTTTTTATATTTGTGGACCAGATTCGTGGTCAGACCATATCAATGGTCAAGTTAGGCCAATGTGTGCCTTGGATCCAGTAATTAGAGCAGTGTTGTGTGCTTGCTCGGGGTTAGTGCGTGACTGATCAGCAACCTAACCTTGGTTTTAAAACTTAAAATGAATATCCAATTCTAACGATTGTTTAACAATAAACTTGATTCTTCTGAATTATTCCATTTGAACATTGCTTAACCTCAGTTATCACTGTTATGACTTGCTGAGCTAGTTAGCTCACCCTTGCGATTCTTTTTATATATTTTACAGTTGAAAAGGATATAGATGATAGTAAAAATTCCTCAATCTAAAATGTGGCTAAGGTTCCAGTTTGAGTTGGATCGAGCTAGCAAGGAGCTTCATACGGTAGAGAGATAGTAAGATTGTAAGAATTTTTATTATCAGTTGTAAGTTAAATTAGTTGGGATTTGGTACGTTGTAATAAAAGTTAAGGTTGTGGCTTGTTTTCATACTTTAACCTGTTGCGATCCGTGGTTATGTGAAGCATGGTCATTCCAAATAATATTTATTATACAAGTTCATATATTGTGTATGTGTTGTGGACCCCAAACTTCTGACCCGGGTTTGGAGGGTGCCACATTAATTAGTTGGGTTATTAAAGTTGGCATCAAATCAAGAGTTTTAAGATTTTGAAAACTTGCCTTTAGGTTCGAATTGTGGGTAGATTTAAGATACAGTTTCAGGTCTAGAGTTACCTTCAGCCTTGACCTGTGATTATGGGTGAACTTCTGAATGAACGGTTACTTAAGAATGTGCTTCGTTTCGTGTTCCTTCGATATATGTCTTGTGTTAGTTTTATCCACCTTTTTTAGCAGTGGTGCGTAAGTTAAATTTCGAGGACGAATTTTTTTATAAGGAGGGAAGAATGTAACATCCCGATATTTTTATGATTTTTTCTATTATATTATTTGATATTTATTATTCAATAATATTAGTGAGTTATAACTAAATTAGTTTGTGTAAGATTATTTTTTATTTTAAAAGTAGCAATTAATAAAAAAATGTGGGTAAAAAAACTAGAGAGAAAAAAACTTGGGGTTTGTAAAAAAAAGAGAAGCTTACATTACTTTTATCAGGAAGAGAATAGAGAAAGGAAAAAAAAAGATAGAGGGATAGAGAGAGAGATGGGGAATGATATGGAGATGGACAAGGTAATGATCAATAAGAACTTTTTGGAGATTATGAATTTAATGTTTGTGAAATTGGGGTTCTTGTGATTTGGGGTTCTGAAATCGTTGTTAGCATTCTTGATAACTAAGATCTCGAGATACAGAATCTTTCTTGTACTCTTTCTTTTCGTATTCGAATTCATGTGTGTATATTGTATATTATGAATCTTGTTAAATTCGCGTCTAATTCATTCTTCATAATATAATTATGATTTTATTCTCATTGGAAAGATAATTTGATTATCTTCGTTTTTCGTTCTTTACGTTTTCTGTAATTCTTCTTGCAAATATGTCAAAATCTGTTGTTTGTGTAATCAGTTTTTCAAATTTCTGTTTCAGCGTCCTAATTTCGTAAATTCATAGTAAATTGAAATTTTGTTCAGATTTTATGAGCAATACCATTCTGGAAAGCTTTTTTCGACATCTACATTTTCTTTTACATTTTGCTTCCATATTTCATAATTTCTTTTACGGGTCAATTGGAATCAAATTGGGGAAAAGGATAAAGGATTAGGTTTTAGGCCGCAACGCATGAGGGGAGGACGCACCCTAGAGTTAGGACGCGCCCTCATTTAATGAAATGCAAGATATGGACTATGTTTAGGTTTAAGCTACAACACAACATAAGTGAACGCGTCCTAGGGGTAGGGCGCGCTCTAGTCAAGTGAAATGCTCTACATGTCTTGTTTGGATTAACAGACTTGTCCATGCTTCGGGCTTGTCCTCACTCATGACAAGGCAAAGGGCTTGTCCTCGCTCAAGACAAGACACAGGGCTTGTCCTCGCTCCTGGCTTGTCCTCGCTTAGGAAAAGGCAAAGGGCTTGTCCTCACCTAGAGCTTGTCCTCGCTCTGGGCTTGTCCTCACTCCAGACATGTCCTCGCTCAGGACAAGGTAAATGGCTTATACTCGCTTCGGGCTTGCCTTAGCTCCGGGCCTGTCCACGCTCAAGACAAGACAAAGAGCTTATCTTCGCTCCGAGTTTGTCCTCGCTCCGGGATTGTCCTCCCTTGAGACAAGGCAAAGGGCTTGTACTCGCCCAGGTAAAGGAAAAGAGCGTATCCCCACTCCGGGCATGTCCTGGCTCAGGACAAGGCAAAAGGCTTGTCCTCGCACCGGATGACGTAACGGGCTTGTCCTCGCTCAGGACAAGGCAAAGAGCGTGTCCCCGCTCCGGGCTTGTCCTTGCTCTGGATAAGGAAAAATGCTTGTCCTCGCTCAAGATGACGCAGCCGACTTGTCCTCGCTCAGGACAAGGCAAAATGGCTTGTCCTCGCTCAGGACGCTGCAACGGGCTTATCCTCGCTCAGGACGAGGAAAAAGGGCTTGTCCTCGCTCAGGATGATGCAATGAGCTTGTCCTCATATAGGACAAGGAAAACAAGAACAACCTCAGGACAAGGCAAACATGGAGAGAACAATGGAGATTATTTTCACTAACATATTTATTGTAGGTACTTTTTGAAGAATTCTCTCCTTAAGTCGGTCATGGAGGGGGATGTCCGTGAAAAACTTGAAGGCCTCCAGGGGTATGCCTGATGATTGAAGGCCTCCTCCTGTATTTAACAGGTGTCCTCTTTTGGGATTCGGGGTTTAATATTGGTGTGTGCTTTGGGATCTCTATTCTTGCATTCAACGGGTGTCATCGTTGGAGAATGTTGGAGTTATCCTGCACTTTCCACCAAAGAGCTTGAGATCATCTGTCTCGTTATCTCGTGGGTTATCCTCATTCAGAGGAAAGGAACGCATCCGGAATTTGGGGTGAACCGTGGCTATACATGCATTCGTAAATCAAGGGAGATAGTTGTAGCGGAGTGTTATCCTTGCGCAGGGAGATGCATTATTCGCGAAGTCCTACGATTACGGATGAGCCTTGGGCCTTCGCGGTTGGGCCTCATAGTTGGACATTCCTAAAGCTAGCGGCAGATGGATTCTGGAGGGACTTCTACCGGACCTAGGAATTAGAAGTTTAAGCCCATTAGATTTCTTGTTCCCTAAGAACTATGTTAGGCTTGATCCCTATATAAAGGGTACGTAGGCACATTGAGAGGGGTTGGAAGTTGAGAGCTAAAAAGGAGCCACCACTAACCCTCATCAATCTCAGCCCCAATTTATCACAACCACCACACTCCCTCACTTTTCTTGCGAAGAACCACCATCGTAGATTTTGATTTCGATGACGAACCTCAAACTTTGTTGTTACCAAATTCCTCCGTCAATAAATTGGCGCTAGAAGGAGGGGTGCTGATCAAGATCTTAATCTTAAGGAGGAAAAGATATCTCATATTCATGATGGTAGTTTTTATGATGGAATTAATAGTGATTCTGAAGGAGATGTTGGGCGCGGCTACGCTCAACATGAACTCCAAATGTTGGAGGAACACCACCTGTAGTCATCATCAACAGTGATATCTTGGAGCAGCTGTATCGTATGAAAGATACCTTTATTAACTTCTATGCAAGGTTGAATACTATGGAGCGTCGCAAGACAAAGAGAGGCCATCGTTATCCACCCTACGGTCATGTTGCAGGAAAAGCTCCTATGGTTGAAGGAAACACCCAAGATGTTCGCTGTTAAGCTAATAGAATAAATCTTCGGATTACCCCGAGGTGAATGGAGAATTCTGACGATGTTGAGCCTATTGTGGAGCTTGTTAATGAGGATGATAATGGGAGAGAGAGGCCTCGAATTGAAAATCAGGTAATCCCATATCCTCATAGATGTGGACACACGATGGATGATCATCGCCATGCAGAACACATTCAGAATCAAGGAGAAAGAAAGAGAAATTTTTCTACCTTGTAAAAAAGGATTGACATAAAATTAGGAGACGATGACTTGAGGATGTTTATATTGGAATGGCAAAAGGAAGGAAACAGTGGAGAAGCGAGGACCCGTGATACAACATGCGTGCCCCTACATTCAAAAGAGATGATAGGGCGTGGCACTGCGAATACGAGCCTGCCCCTCCACGTGTTTGAACTGGGAGTTATGGACGAGATTATAAAAGGAATAGTCGAGAAAGATGGGGATATCATCATGGAAGAACATCCCCGCATGGGAGACATGAGGGCGCGCCCTTAAGGGGTTGTGAAATCACTATCATTTCATGCTGCTTCTCATAACACTATGGGTAAGGCCCTAGGACACGTCCTTGTTATAGGGATGGTGCTCGAACTCAGGAAAGTTCATGCAACAATGAAGAGGATCAAGGACGCGGTCAGGGAGAACCTCAGATTCAAGGGGAAGCTCAAAATCTGGATGTGGATTTCCCACAACCGCAACCACAGGGCGAGGGGCGACAAGATCCTTTAGTACCCCCGGGGGTAATCATACGGGGCAACATCAGCCCCCACAACCCAATGTTAGGACTATCCCTGGAGTTGGAATGTTTAATGTGAATGATTTAAAGAAATTTCTCAATCACCTTGAGGGAGGAAGAATCACAACAACCGCGCAAGCTCCATCGCCCATCTCCGTTGTCGTAAAGGAAGCACAGTTGCCTTCAGGATATCGGAATACGACCAATGATTTACGGTTTCATAGAAACTCTGACCCCGTGGAATTTTCGGGAAGGTTTAACATTGAGATGGATGTGTATCACATTCCCGATTTAGCCATGTGTCGTCTCTTAGCTGCCACATTTAGGGAAGTGCCCAGGAATGGTTTCAGAAATTTGTCCCTGGAGTCATTACATCATGGGATCAAATGATAACTTTATTTTGACTTAGTATTAAGCCACAATGAAGTATGCTCCACCTGTAACCACTCTCACAAATTTCAAGCAGAAGGAGAATGAAAGATTAACTTCTTACTTCAAGAGGTTCAACGCGGAGTCTACTTTGGTGAGAGGTGCAACAAATGAAATGTTAAAGAGTTTTCTTATATTATGATTGCACGTGGGCACAGATTTCTGAAAATAATTACAAGGGAAGGATCCAACATCTTTTGATGATGTGCTGGCTCAGGTTAAGTCTTTCAAGGCAATTGAACAGTGGCTGGTTGAAACTAAGAAGAATGATGGTATGAGCAATCCTAAGGGATGAGCTAAAAGAAGGAATACGTCAATAAATCCAGAATATCGGCATAACGCTCGTAGTCCTAATAGAGTAAATGCTACCAGCTCGTGAAGAGAATGGAACCCATTGTCGAACTTTTAATGTTATTAAATGGTTTAATGATCAGCATTATTGAGGAGGTTATGATGGAGCATGAAGGAGATTTGGTGTAACATGAAGTGAATGGAGAGAGGTTGAAAGGAAGGGGTGAATCCATTAAAATTTTGAATAACTCTCCTGAGGTTGATGCTCCCCAAAAGGAGGATGCGCCTTCAAGGAATGAAATGCTGAAAAGTTCATGGGAGGTTGATTCTCCTCCAAAGGGGGACGCGCCATCAGGAGGTGCAATGTTAGAAGCTATGCCTTGTCCCGAGGTTAATGTTCCTCCAAGGGAGACGCACCCTAAGGCTCTGTAATGGCTGAAGTTTTGCCTTATCCTGAGGTAGATGCTCCTAGTAAGGAGGACGCACCCTCAAGTGAAAAGATGATGATCGAAGATCCATGGGATTTTGAGTTTGATCTAGATTCAAGAATTTCTCCAAAATATTGACCTTGAAGATATTTTATGAAGTTTTTTTTAAGAGGCTCTAGAAACCTTCCAAAAATATTGGTCTTGTAATTGGTTATGATACATGAAGGTTTTGTAGAAAACCCTTGTCGAGGTAACTCGCTCCTCTTAGAGAGGACGCGCCCTGCAAGGATGAAGATCCTTTTAGAGGTAAGACTCTCCTCTTTGTGAAGAGGCGCCCTCCAAGAATGAAAACCCTTGTTGAAATAAGTCGCTCCTTTTAGAGAGACGTGTCCTCCAAGGATGAAAACCCCTGTCAAGGTAACTCGCTCCTCTTAGGGAGGACGCGCCCTGTAAGGATGAATATCCTTATCGAGGTAGAAACTCCTCTTAGAGAGGATGCGCCCTCCAAGGATGGAGACCTTGTCGAGGTAGACGCTCCTCATTTTGAAGACGCGCCCTCCAAGGATGAAAACCCTTTATCGAGGTAAGACGGTCCTCTTTGTGAGGACGCACCCTCTAAGGATGAAAGTCCTTGTTGAGATAAGTCACCCCTCTTAGAGAGATGCGCCCTTCAAGGATGAACACCCTTGTCGAGGTAACTCGCTCCTCTTAGAGAGGACGCGACTTGCAAGGATAATGATCTTTGTCGAGGTAGAAGCCCCTCTTAGAGCAGGACGGGCCATCCAAGGATGGAGACCTTTTCGAGGTAGATGCTACTCGTTGTGAGGACGCTCCCTTGAAAAATGAAAACCCTTGTCAAGGTAACTCAATCCTCATAAGGAGGATGTGCCCTCCAAGGATTATTTTCCTTGTCGAGGTAAGTCGCTCCTCTTATAAATGACGCATTCTCAAGGATAAATACCTTGTCCAAATACATGCTTCTCTTACAGAGGATGCACACTCGGGGGGTAAGACGCCTATGATTTTTTTTTCCATCACATAGTGCCCCGGGCATAAGATAGACGCATTTTCATCAAAATTAGGGAAATGACCAAATTCGAGGATACAATCAACTTCGAGAAAATCCCTTTGAGAAGATACCTCCTTATAAGATAGCTCTACTTGAGATGCTTCTATATGAGATACCTCTTTGTTAAATGAATACACCTGGTCTAGGAGGCACTGCATGTCCGCATCCTCTAAACTCAGACTTCACTTGTTTTATCAAAAAATTTATAATTTTTAGAAAAGATCCTTGTCGAGGTTAGTCGCTCATCTTAGAGATGACGCACCCTCCAAGGGTGAAGACCTTATTGAGGTAAGACGCTCCTCTTAGAGAGGATGCACCTTCCAAGGATCAATACCCTTGTCGAGGTAAGACATTCTTCTTGCAAGAGGATGCGTCCTCTGAGTATGAACACCCTTGTCGAGGTAGACGCGCCTCATACAGAGGACGCTCCCTCCAAGGATGAATGCCCTTTTCAAGGTAGATGCGCCTCTTGCAAAGGAAGCTCCCGCTAAGACTGAAGAAGACTGAAGACCCATATTGAGATGGAAGCTGCACTTAGAGAGGACACTCACTCCAAAGACAAATACCTTTATTGAAGTAGAGACTCCATTTATATAGGTTACACCTTCCAAGGATGAAGACCTTATCGAGAAATATGTTTATCTTACAGAGGAAGTGCCCTCCAAAGATGTAGTCTTTGTTGAGGAAGACATCGCTTTTATATTGGGGCCCCCTCCAAAGGTGAGGTGATGGTATAAGACCCTCAAAGCTTCGACTTTGGTTTGAATTGATCAATCATATTGTTTGTTGAAACGACGAGATCGTTAGTTTGGATTATTATTTGGAAAGAAGTAAGTGGTTAACTATGAAGCGGTAGTTGAAGGAATTATACTTGCATCATTGGTGGAAAGATCACTCTCATCAACAGGGCGTGCCCTCTCAACATTAGAGGTTTTCTCAACCTTTACACTTTTATTTTTCTGGGTTATCCATGTTCTTAACTTCAAAAGCTCTATTTTGGATAACTTTAGATTTAATTATTTACACCTTAGAAAGTTTATATGGTTTACTTGCTGAAACTCTTTTGAATATTATTTATTACTTGAAGATCAAAAAGGTAGCCTTATGTTCTGGTCACGCCTCCCCCTCAAAGCGCACTCTTCTATAATGTTGTTCTCAGGAGAATGCCTTGTATGCTTATTATTGTTCTTAGTTCATTAATGGAATTTTTGATTGAGGACCCGTCAATAATTTTGGGTGTGTGCAAAAAAGGCTATTATGGGATGAAATACTTGAGGATAATCCCCATAATATTGTTATACGATTATACTTTGAAGTACGAAATGCCTTGTGAGAGATGCACACTTTTGTATAATATCTCTTGTTTCTTATGCCGAGTTAAGTCATGTAAGATTAGAGATGTGGTGCATAAGTGGTAAACCTCTCTTGGTTAAGAACGCGCCTTCATAGAGGAAGATGCGGAGGACGTACACTCATGAGATTGAAGGATGACATAAATTTTTGCTTGGATTTAGATATTTATTTCTAAGTTTGTTTTCAACTTCATAGGTAATTTGGGGGTAGTTGTAATAGCCAAAATTTGGTAATGGATCATTTCGGGCCAAGAACGGGTCAATTGGAATCAAATTGGGGCAAAAGGATGAAAGATTAGATTTTAGGCCGCAACACATGAGGGGAGGATGTGCCCTAGAGTTAGGACGTGCCCTCATTTAATGAAATGCAAGATATGGACTTTGTTTGGTTTAAGCTACAATATACCAGAAGGGGACGCGTCCTAGGGTAGGGCACACCCTAGTTAAGTGGAATGCACTACATGGCTTGTTTGGATGAATAGACTTGTCCTTCCTTCGGGCTTGGCCTTGCTCCGGACTTTTTCTCACTCAGGATAAGGAAAAAGGCTTGTCCTCGCTCTAGGATAGTCCTCGCTTAGGACAAGGAAAATGCCTTGTCCTCACTCTGGGCTTGTCCTCGCTCGGGACAAGGCAAATGGATTATCCTCGCTCATGATAAGGCAAAGGGATTTTCCTCACTTTGGGCTTGTCCTCGCTCAGGACAAGGCAAAGGTCTTATACTCGCTCCGGGCTTGTCCTCACTCCAAACTTGTCCTCGCTCAGGACAAGGCAAAGGGCTTGTCCTCGCTCCGGGCTTGTCCTAACTCCAAGCTTGTCCTTACTCAGGACAAAGGCAAAGAGCTTGTCCTCGGTCATGACAAGGCAAAGGGATTGTCCTCGCTCCGGTCTTGTCCTCGCTCCAGGCTTATTCTCGCTCAGAACAAGGAAAAAGGCTTGTCTTCGCTCCAGGCTAGTCCTCGCTTCGGGCTTGTCCTCGCTTCGGGCTTATCTTCGCTCAGGACAAGGAAAATGGCCTGTCCTCGCTCTGGGCTTGTCCTCTCTCAGAACAAGGCAGAGAGCGTGTCCCCTTCCCGAGCTTGTCCTCTTCCCGGGCTTGTCCTCTTCCCGGGCTTGTCCTTGCTCAGGACAAGGCAAAAGGTTTGTCCTCGCACAGGATGACACAACAGGGTTGTCCTCGCTCAAGATTATGCAAAAGGCTTGTCTTTGCTCAGGACAACACAAAGGGCTTACCCTCGCTCAAGATAAAGGAAAAAGGCTTGTCCTCGCTTCGGACGACGCAATGGGCTTTTCCTCGCTCAGGATGACACAATGAGCTTGTCCACACCTGGGACAAAGAAAACAAGAACAACCTCAGGACAAGGAAAACATGAAGAGAGCAATGGAGATTATTTTCACTAACATATTTGTTGTAGGTACTCTTTGAAGAATTCTCTTTTTGAGTTGGTCAAGGAAGGGGATGTCCGTGAAAAGTTTGATCGAATCCAGGGGTATGCCTGATGATTGAAGGCCTCCTCCTATATTCAACGTGTGTCCTCGTTGGGAATGCGGGGTTTAATATTGGTGTGTGCTTTGGAAGCTATGTTCTTGCATTTAACGGGTGTTCTCGTTGGAGAATTTTGGAGTCATCTTGCACTTTACAGCCAAGAGCTTGGGATCACTTGTCCTGTTATCTGGTGGGTTATCCTCATTCGTGGGATAGGAACGCGTCCGGCATTTGGGGTGAACCGTGGCTATACATGTGTTCATTAATCAAGGGAGATAGCGGTAGCCGAGTGTTATCATTGCGCAGGGAGATGCACTATCCGTGAAGTCCTACAATTACAGACGAGCCTTGGGCCTTCGCATTTGATCCTCATAGTTTGACATTCCTAAAGCTAGCGGAAGATGGATTTCGGAGGGACTTCTACCGAGCCTAGGAATAAGAAGTCTAAGCCCATTAGATTTCTTGTTCCCCAAGAACTACGTCAAGTTTGATCCCTATATAAAAGGGTACGTAGGCACATTGAGAGTAGTTGGAAGTTGAGAGCTAAAAAGAAGCCACCACTAACCTTAATCAATCTCAGCCCCCAATTTATCACAACCACCACACTCCGCTCACTTTTCCGGCAAAGAACCACCATCGTAGATTTTAATTCCGGCGATGAACCTCAAACTTTGTTGTTACTAAATTCCTCCGTCAACAATTCTATTCTACGGTCCGCATTTATTTGTCTTATGAATTCGTTACTTGTTCGTTTTTGACGTACCTTACCATTCTGGAAAGGTCTTTGAATTTTCTATGACTTTTGTGTTTCACAATTTTCCATTTAAATTCGTCTTTACGCATTAATATGTCATTATTTGAAACTGGCCATAGTTGACTTTATCAGTAATTAGTGATTTTGTGTGATATTTAGTTTCGTGACACTTAATTAGAGTGTTTTGAGGTTATTTTGTTATATATATATATATATATAATTTTGAAGATATAAGATATTTGGATGTGTGATCTTTAATTGTGTGTTTTGAGTTATTGTAATATTTGTATGACTTGGAAGTTTGTAAGACATCCGTCATGAGTAGATAATCTGGTGCTTGACACCTCCTATGCGGTGTAATTAAATTGTATGGGCGTGTCACCGATATTGTGGGGAATGTATAGCTATGGCTAGTGTGTTTATGATTTTGCCATTTGGTTAGCATGCGCTTATTGTCGTGTAAGCCCCTATAATATATTGGGCAGTATTTGTTCTATGTTGTGTAAGCCCCTGTAAGTTTTGATGACTACATATTTCTGGATATCCGAAAATGTAGGACATTTTGTACGTCTAAGATTGTCACCCATGTTAGTAAGTAAAATATTTTGTTTGTTATTTGTAAGTGTATGTGTAAGATTATATATATTAGTTTTCTTTTTGAAAAATATTATTTGTGATTATATTATGTGTAAGTGGTAAGATTATTTTGATCAATATTGTTTGTTTTTATTTTAAGTATTCATTTTCTAATCGTCTCATTCACTATTTATATTGTTATTCAGTCATATATTTTGTTTTGTTCTTAATCTCGTCATTTTAATTTGTGTTCAGTTTAATTGTCATCATAATTTATTTGTTAGCTTGTGTATTGTTGTGTATTCGTATACGAGCCTTTCGCTCACTGCCAATTTTTTTGTTTCTCTTTATTTTCCCCCGACATGTGTTTTCACTTAGGCGGGCTTCTTATGGAAAGAGAGTGAGTTGCGGAATTTTGATGAGTTTGGTTTAATTCTTAGATTCTTGTTAGAGTTTGTTGTTGTGGTTGTAATTTTAGTCGTATTTTATTTCAATAATTTTAATTTATGGATTGTTGGGAAGTTGTTGAACTTTTATTGGGTTTTAATGGAGTTTTATTAACGGAGTTTAGATCTAATTTTTACTTCGAGGCACCTTAATTAGTTGGGTTGTTAAAGTTGGCATCAGAGCTAGAGTCTTAAGATTCTGTAGACTTGCCTTTTGATTCGAATTCTGAGTAGTTTTAAGATATAGTTTCAGGTTTAGAGTTATTTTCAGGCTTGACCTCTGAATATGGGTGAACTTCAGAATGAGCAATTACTTAAGAATGTGCTTCGATCTTATTTGCTATTCTATTTTGAATCGAAAAAGTTATTCAATTTATAAACGTATTTCGATTTTGTTCTCTAAAAAGTAGGAGTTAAAATGATGAAATAATAATCTTAGTATTTAAAATAGAGAAATTCTAGAAAAAATAGATAATATGATTGGAGTAATTATTGAACTCATAGAGGTCTTTCTATATATATATTAAGATATTGATTTGTAAGTTGAGATAATTGTATAAGATTGTGTTAATCTTAGGAGACAAACTTATGAAATCATTTATATTTAAATAAAACTTAATAATATATGATGCATACTTAATAATTCTTATTTTAATTTTAAATCATTTTTCATCTTATATGATAGTCGTCAATAGATATATAAGATCAGATACAAACCAATATTAGAATATAAATTACAAATCAGTGACCAATTAGTGATTAATACAAATATAGTTAGTGATCATAAAATAATTTACTTATATATGTATGATGGTGATACCAGTTATTTAGTAGTCAGTATTATGTAATTTAGTGATTCTCAATAATTTAGCGATTATTTTTGTGTAATTTAATGATCGCAACTAAATTGTTAATATATAATTTATTTTTATATTTAGTGATTTTTAGTATTTGAACTAGTGATTTACAATAGTATATATTTTAATTTAATCTATACTGAGTTAGACTCAATAAAAATAATTGTTTGGTCCAATTAATCACCGGCTAGATCAAATAACAACAGATAATCACTAAGTCTGAGAAAATGAATTTAATATGTACAAGTTATTTAGGGAGAAAAATCCATGGTTGATGGACACAAAATTGAATTCAGCTCTCATGTGATATTTGAAAGGGGGTGTTAGGTTAACTCTCTTCAAATTAGTTGTACTTGATTATTATAGAAAAAAAATATAATTTCCTCAAAATTGTGATGAATACTGACCCCTATAATTGTGAAGTACATTTATGATTAGGATAATTTCTGTTACTTATTCTGGTGGAAAACAAAACTTTTAGTTTAGTTAAAATCAGTAGTGATTTGATTATTCCTCACCTCCCCTTGTCCTCAGGTCATTCAACTTTCAAACCTCTACAACGAGATACAGATAGAGCTGCACATTTTAGAGCCTTGTCTCTGTATTTTTTTAATCTATCTATCGCTATAACTAAATTTTGTCCAATTGAAAAAAATAGCCCCACAAATAAATTTTATACCAAGTTATAGTAATTCGTAATTACAAACTGGTATCCTCGTCAATAAATTATTAAATTTAATTTACTAAAATATTAGATTTGATTTGATTTACTTTGTTTTCAAGACAAAATCAACACGAAACAAAAACATTGCAAAAGGTGTGGTTAGTTACTCATGGTACAAATTCAAGCACCATTACAATTATAAAAACATTCATTTCAGGTGTGTCACGCATAAATTCCAGCATACACGAGTTTAGAGACACAGGTTAAAAAAGGCTATAATTTCCAAACTGTGAAACCCTTCCATCAGCCTAGAATTATAACAATAATCCTGAATAATTTGTACAGGAGTACCAGAAATTTCAGGCATCACAGATCAATGTCATATCATATTCTCATTTCCCAAACCTTATCTCCTCACATATAATAATGGTTTAAATCTAAGCTTTTAAAATGGCTGCCTATACATTTCTTAGGCATTGTGTTTGTGTTACCATTTCAACTCATCTGTCATTCTCTACTGTCTGAACCACTCTTGAAGAAAAGGCCAAGTTGAACTATTTGACAAGAACCTCCTCCTTAAATGCAATCAAATAATAATGTGGACTACATTTATTTTAGGACAATTTTTCACCTACAAACATACTTGAAATTCAAAACACCCCTGCCTAAACTTAAAAAAAATGAATACACTACTATTTTTTTGCGATTTTCTCCAACCTACCTTTTGATTTTCTTGTTGTTGTGAAGCCAAATGCTGGAGCTAAAATATGGTTCACTTTCTCAATAATTTAACTCAAACTACCCCCTTTATTAGAAATAACATCATCTTGCATAAAAAGCTAAGTGGGAACTAGCTAGCACTCGTAAATTCATGGAAATTTCCTTCCCTTTATATGTTCTTGTATACCATGATCTCTTTTTTCCTTTTTACCAACTTCATTCAAATAATTTAACCACAATTGACTTTATAACTTTATTGACTATTAATGGAAAAATATGAATAGATTCACTTCACTTGCTTTTCTAGGAAGCAATTTCCTTACTGTGTGTACTTTACGGCTATAAAATGTTCGGAGTACACAGGCACTTTAGGCTCCATATTTGAATACTAATAGTTTTGAAGAAAATATAAGAGATATACCGATATCATTCAAATATATTCGTGTAAGCAGGTAGTTTCAGCCTTCAGGATTTTTAATGTGTACGCAGGTACACGACCTTTTTTTTTTTCAAATTTTGGTCCCATCTTACCTACTAACATGAGAAAACAGAGGAGTACAACAAGTCTGACCTTTTTTTCAAATATTATTCAACATTGTGGATGTGTATTTTATTTTGAATTTTACCAAGGTGTGTTCCACTAACCTGGATCACCATAAAATATTTATATATCCCCTCACAAATTCAAATATGTGTAGCTGAGTACAAATATATTCCTTTTTCGTGATCTCCAAAGAAATTGTTAAGTGAATATTTAAGTGTACTAAAAGGCCCGTTGGCATCAAGTTTATGAGCTGCTTGTCTCTTACAAGCCCTTAATTAACTTAATAATTTATCTGTTCTCCTGGTGTTTGTTGATCTAATTAAATACAATTTATAACTTATAAATTAATATATATATATATAATTAATAAATAGGTACTTTTTCCCTTTTTTATTATTTATTAATTCAAATTTTAACCATATATGTTTTTTTTTCTAATTCAAAACTTATGAGCTAAAAAAATTGTATTTAAAAATAATTTATTTTAGTTTAAAATAATAAAATTTCAACTTATAGGTAAATTTATTCAAAATTTATATAACATATAGATATTTATTTATTTAACACTTATAAGTTATTTTATTAATTTTAAGTCAATACCAATCATTTTAAAATTTCTCCACTTAGACCGGTTTAGTAAATGCATTTTCAATTTACAAACAACTAGCTTTACAACCCGTGCGATGCACAGTTCTTCATTAATATTTTTATATTATTTAAAATTATAATACATTTCTTTTTTATCATTACCTCTTATTAGTATATTTATAAATCCTAAATAAATAGTTGCGGGATTCGAACCTGAATCTTGGATAGTGTATAAATAATAATTTAAGTATTTGTTGTTGGTGGGTTTCGAAACTGGGAGATTTAGTAGTGTATAAATAATAATATAAAAATTTGTTTCCTACTAATAAACACAACAATTAGTATACCTTAGTTTTTGATCCATAACATTTGGCGCCGTCTGTGGGAAAGCACAACAACAACCATGGCGAGAACACGGAGAACAAGCAGCGCCCTTGAAGGAGGAACACCCGCGGGGACAACCCAAGCGATTTCGTCAACCGTGGAGGTACCTCCGCACTCAAGCTATGCCGCCACCCAAGGTGAAGCCCAGTTAGGGGCAACTGAACCTCAGCCACAAGAGACGATTCCCTCGGATACTCAAGGGACGAATTCCCAACTTCAGCAGCTACATACACCTGTGAATTCTCGACCCGTTGGGTATGAGTATTCAACTATTGTGACTACTAACCCCCCCTTATGGGATGCCCCTTTACCCCGAGGTTGGAGGAAGTGGACATGCTGAACGGGGTGAAGCACGAGGGTGAACACCCCCTACATACAAGGTTTGGCTCCTATCCCGGAGGATCAGGAATTTTCTGGTCCTTATACTGAGAGAGACTTCGAATCCTCGGATGATGAAATGGCCCCAAGAAGGAGACGTGCTGGCAAAGAGCCTATGGCTGATGGTAACCAACATCCTAGAAGCACCCGGGGGTGAATCCCCAAGAAGTGCAGGAGAGAATCAAGGCCCATGAGGCTGAGATTCAAAGGCTGAAGCGCGACTTGGAGGCGCACCAGGTTCCCAGACCCCCATTACCACCTAGAGGGAGAAATCCTCCTCCAATCATAGACCTGGATGGTCCGTCACAAAGAAGGGTTGTAGTCCCAAGAGCTGATCCAAGCAATCTTCTTCCACTTGGAGATCCTGATGATCCTACTCCACCATTCACTGAAGAGATAATGAATGCCCATATCTCAAGGAAGTTCAAGATACCCATTATCAAAGCTTATGACAGCACGGGATATCCCGCTAATCATGCCAGGACCTTCTCCAATGCACTGTTGTTGCAGCCCGTGAATGACGCTATTGAGTGTCGGGCCTTTCCTCGAACCCTGTCGGGTATGGCTCAAAGATGGTATAGTTGTTTGCCCCCGAACTCTATTGGGTCCTTCAGAGAATTAAGTCAGGCTTTTATTAAGCAGTTCATCAGTGGGAGAGTGCATGAGAAAAGTTCAGCATCCCTCATGAGCATTGTGCAGGGAGCGAAGGAATCCTTGAGAGGCTACCTGAATCGTTTCACGAAGGAAGCTTTAAAAGTCCCAGACCATGATGATAAGGTAGCCATGATAGCACTGCAACATGGAACTAGGGATGAGTTCTTCAAGATGTCTTTGGCCAAACGCCCCCCTAAAAGCATGTTGCAGCTCCAAGATAGGGCCGGGAAGTACATCAAGGTGGAAGAGAGCATGAGGAAGACCGTAGTGAGCAACGAGCCCGCTGGAGGCAAGAAGCGGAAAACTGATCTGGAATATATCGCTAAGGACAAGTATCCTGGAACTGAGTAAAACCCTGATTCAACCCCTAAGAAGGGAGGACCTGGGCAAAAGTTCGCTGAATACGCTAAGCTGAATGCTCCTAGAAGCCAGATCTTGATGGAAATCGAGAAATACCAAGATATTTGTTGGCCTAAACCCTTGAAGGCAGATCCTGCCAAGATGGACAAGAGCAAATATTGTAGATTTCACAAGAATGTTGGTCATGACACCGATGAGTGTAGGCAACTGAATGATGAAATAAAGTTCCTCATTCGGAAAGGAAGATTGAACAAGTACACTGGGGAAGGAAGAGATATGAATAACAATGGGAGAAAGAACTTTGAAGATCATAAGAGGGACCAGGGACGATCAGGGGCGGAATCCCCAGCCTAGGGGACCAGTCATAAATGTAATCTTTGGAGGACCACAATCCTGAGGGCCTGTGATAAACACAATCTTCGGAGGACCAACCGCTGCTGGATTATCCAGGAACTCCAGGAAATCATATACTAGAGAAGTTATGCATATCATTGAAGAATCCCCGAAGAGGGCCAGGACATGAGTAACAATGGATTTTGATGATTCTGACCTAGAGGGTGTGAAATTTCCTCATGACGACCCGTTGGTCATAACACCTATAATAGGAAACAACCCGGTTAAAAGGGTTCTTGTGGATAATGGTGCTTCGGTGGATATCTTGCTCCATGACACCTTTTTAAGGATGGGTTATAATGACTCCCAATTGACCCCAACTGACATGCCGATATATGGATTTGTGGGAGTGGAGTGCCCCTTGGAAGGAATAATCAAGTTGCCAACCACCATTGGTTAGGAACCAAGGTAAGAAACACAGATGTTGGACTTTGTGGTGGTGAAGGCTAGTTCAACTTACAATGCTATCATGGGAAGAACGGGGATTCATGCCTTCAAGGCAGTCCCTTCTTCCTACCATTCAGTTATGAAGTTTCCCACCCGGAATGGGATTGGAGAAGAGAGGGGAGATCAAAAAATGGCTAGAAGTTATTATGTGGCCTCACTAAGGGAAGATGGAGTGGGGGGGGGGGGTAGGTTCTGCCTATCAAAGATCTGGATATTCGAGAGAATGATGAGAAAAGAGGGAAGCCAGCAGAAGACTTGGTTTTGATTCTCTTAGCTCCCGAGGATCCTGAGAAGGTGACTTTCGTTGGAGCCACACTAGAGGAGCCCCTTAGAGGAAAGTTGGTGAAATTTTTGTAAGAAAATAGTGATGTGTTTGCAAGGTCAGCAGCTGATATGCCAGGCATAGACCCGGAACTGATTACTCACAAGCTGAATGTGGATCCAAATCGGAAGACAGTGAAGCAAAAGAAAAGAAGTTTTTCTCCAGAGAGGCAAGAAGCTATAAAACAGGAAGTAGAGAAGCTCTTAGAGGCTGATTTCATTGAGGAGATACAATTTCCAGAATGGTTAGCAAACCCTATAATGGTGAAGAAGGAAAATGGAAAATGGAGGATGTGTGTGGACTTCACTAATCTGAATGACGCATGCCCTAAGGACTATTTCCCGTTGCCAAGGATAGATACTTTGATAGATGCCATTGTTGGACATGAGATGCTGAGCTTCATGGATGGATTTAGTGGATACAATCAGATCATGATGCATAAGGATGACATCCCTAAGGTATCATTCATCACTGACTTTGGTGTTTATTGTTATCTTGTTATGGCATTTGGTCTCAAGAATGCAGGAGCCACCTATCAAAGGTTGGTAAATAAAATTTTTAAGGATCTTATCGGTAAGACCATGGAAGTTTATGTTGATGATATGTTAGTCAAGAGTCTAGTGAAGACTGATCATATAACCCATTTGAAGGAAGCTTTAAAGGTTCTGAGATACCATAAGATGATGTTAAATCCTACAAAGTGTGCTTTCGGAGTAGGGTCTGGAAAGTTTTTGGGACTTATGGTCTCCAAGAGAGGAATTGAGGCCAATCTCGATAAAATAAAGGCAATCCTGGATGTGGAACCACCAAAAACTATCAAAGATGTTCAAAAGCTCACTGGAAGGGTTGCTGCATTGGGACGATTCGTCTCAAAATCTGGAAACAAGTGTTTGTCGTTCTTCAAATATTTAAAGAAGGTTAAGAATTTTTTATGGAGTGAGGAAAGACAAAATGCATTTGAGGAATTAAAAAAATATATGGCTCAGGCCCCGTTGTTGGCCAAGCCAGCTTTGAATGAAGTCTTGTACTTGTACTTGGCCGTTTCAGAGAGTGCCTTGAGCGCTATATTGGTTAAGGAGGAACTTAAAATCCATAAACCCGTGTACTATGTCAGTAAAATTCTGCATGGAGCTGAGTTGAATTATTCAACTATTGAGAAGTTTGCTTTAGCCTTGGTAATGGCTTCAAGAAAGTTACGTCCTTACTTTCAGGCTCATCAAATTGTGGTGCTAACAAATCAGCCCCTGAGAAATATCATTCATAGCCCCAAGGCTAGTGGGAGGTTGATCAAGTGGGCAATAGAGTTGGGAGAATTCGACATCAAGTATAAGCCACGAACGACAATAAAAGCCCAGGAATTGGCTGACTTCGTGGTGGAATGTACCATACCCAACCAAGAAGTCGGGGGGCAGGAAGATACCATACCTCAAGACAAGGAAGTTGATAAGGGGGATAAAGAAAAAGATGATAAGGAAAGGAATATTAGGTTCTTTATTTTGATGGAACATCAAAAACAAATTCAAGTGGAGTAGGCTTGGTTTTACAAAGCCCCGATGGGTTCGTAATTGAATATGCTATGAAGTTAGACTTCCAAACCACAAACAATGAGGCAGAATATGAAGCTCTGATAGCTGGCCTCGACCTAGCAGGGACACTGAGAGTCAAGAACTTGAAGGTCTATGGAGACTCGAAGTTGGTCATATTCCAAGTGAAGGGAAAGTTTGAGGCAAGGGATGATACGATGGCTAATTATGTCCGCCTAGTAAGGGCTGTGATGACCCAATTCGATGAATGCTATGTTGAGCACATTCCAAGGGAGGAAAATGCTAAGGTAGATGCCTTATCAAAATTTTCTTCATCTGAGATAGAGGAAAGTTCAGGAAGTGTATACTTCCGCGTTCTGAAGACACAGAGCATTGATGTTAAGCTTGTAGCTCCTATAGGTCTGGGTATGTCATGGATAGATCCCATTAAGACCCATATTCAAACCGGTTGGTTGCCAAATGATGCTACTGAAGCACGAAAGTTGGTTGTTCGAGCACTAAGATACTCCTTGATAGATTGGATTTTGTACAAAAGATCTTATGTAGTTCCTTACTTAAGATGTCTCAGGCCCGATGAGGCACGTTTGGCTCTTGAAGAAGTGCATGAAGGTATATGTGGGCAACACTTGGGGGGCAGAGCACTAGCTCATAAGATAACCCGTTTAGGCTTCTATTGGCCAGAAATGATGGCTGATGCCAAAGAGTATGTGAAGAAGTATGACGGTTGTCAGAAGCATACTCCTGTTGTTAGACAACCCCCCCCCCCGAGATGCTGACCTCCATCAACTCGCCCAACCCCTTTGCTATGTGGGGAATGTATATACTTGGGCCTTTGCCCCTGGCCACGGCACAAAGGAAGTTCCTGATTGTAGCCATTGATTATTTTACTAAGTGCATTGAAGCCAAGCCTTTGGCCAAAATCACAACTAAGCAGGTTGCACAATTCCTATGGGAAAATATCATGTGCCGGTATGGAATTCCCTGCATCCTAGTCACTGACAATGGAACACAATTCAACAATGAGGAATTCAAAAAAGTATTGTGAGGATAATGAAATTGAATTACGATTCACCTCTGTGGCTCACCCGCAAGCCAATGGGCAAGCGGAAGTGGCGAATCGAATAATCATGAATAGACTAAAGAAGAGGATCGAGAAGTCGAGGAATAACTGGGTGGATGAACTACTCCCAATAATATGGGCCTATAGGACTACCTATAGAGTCACGATTGGAGAAACTCCTTTCATGTTAGCATATGGGGAAGAAGCGGTTGTTCCTATAGAAATATCACATTCCTCTCCCAGGATTCAAGCTTTCAATACTGAAGAGAATGAGGAAGGGCAAAGGTTAGCCCTGGATCTGATCGATGAAGTACGAGATGAGGCACATGCGAAGATAGTGAAATATTAGAAAAAGGCTTCTTTCTATTACAACTTAAGGGTTAAGGAAAGGTTCTTCAAACAGGGTGACTTAGTCTTGAGGAAGGTGGAAGCTTCTGGTGTAGGGAAGAAAGGGAAACTTGCCCCAAATTGGGAAGGGCCATACAAGGTCAAGAGTGTTCAGGGTAGAGGAAACTATAAGCTTGAGACTTTTGATGGTTTTGAAGTCCCGAGAACTTGGCATGCACAAAACCTGAAGATTTACTATGTGTGAAGCGGTTGAGCACGATTCTCACTTGTCAAGATGACAAGTAGGTTGAAAAGCACCTTGAAGCTTTGCTTGCTTAGGATTTACATATTTTAGTTTTGTTTTGAGGTTTATTAAGACTGGTGTAAGGGATGAATCCCAACAATTTGTGAAATTCAGAAAGTTTTCAAAATATATTCCAATAACAAGACAAGTAAACTAAGTGCATAAGATGAAATCATAAAGTCCGATAAATAAAACTGGTTCGAATAAATAGTACAAAGTCTGATAAACAAAGTCTCGAAGACAAGATAAAATAAATAAGCCACGCAGGGCTAGAAAAGCTCTAAGGAGCAGAGGTGCCCTCGGCATCCATATCATCATCTCCTCCGCTCTTGCTGGAAGTCTCAGTCATCCCGGAGGAGAAAGAGCTATCTTCCACAGCAGGCCTCGAAGACGACTCGGGAGGAGGAAGAACCGGGTCCTGAGGGATACGATCCGCGACAACTACTTGGGCATAAAACTTCTGCAGCAAAGCCTCATCATCAGGGCAGACATAGTCCACCGGGTTAATATCAGGACATGCCTCGTTCACGGTCCCAAGGGCCGTATCCTAGCCAGTCCTAAAAAACCCAGGGAAGACTGAGTCGTCCCTTACCCTCATAGACTGAGTGAACTCCTCCGAGTCCAAGTATTTATCAATCACTCTGTCCTTCTTCACCCTTAGCACCACCAGCTCAGCGTTAGACTCTCCGAGCTCTTCCTCCTTGCGCTTGAACCTCCTCTCTAAGGCAACATACTTCTTCTACTGCTTTCTGAGGGCATTATCCGCTTTATCCGAAGCCCTCTTCCAGGATTCAGCTTGCCTCACAACGCCTTGGAAGTAGGCGTTAGACTGAAATGAAATAATAAACAGAAATGTAAGGCAAGTGAATGCTACAAGTAAAAAAGAGTACAATTGTAAGAAATAGTCATACCGAGGCTAAGGATTGAGCTCCCAAGAGCTTTATCCTCTCCAATTCAGAAGTAGCCACCACATCGGTGAAGTCCTTGGGAGTTACGCCATGGTAAGACCAATCCCAGGCGTGCTTCATGGATCCAACCACGGTATCCCCTCGGCGGAATCTCCAAAGAGGCTGAAAGACGCCCGTAGCAGTAGAGAGGGGAGCAACAGCAGTGATAGGGGCACTAGGGGCTTCAGCTCCCTCAGCAGGAACCTCCACCATGGGCTCCTTGTGCTTCCGTAGGAAGCTAGGCTCCGTAGCCATTCCTCGAGTATCCAGACCCGCAAGGCGAGCCTTCTTAATCCTGGCAGTCTCCTCAACGAGAGGCACATTATCCTTGTTGATTTCCTTAACAGCTGCAAAACAAGAGAAAAAACAAAATAAGTGGTGTCAATAATGCATGAAAAAAGTAAAAATGAGAAGGGAAGAAAAATACCCTGTTGAGAAACAGAGGATAGCCCCACGTGAATGAGGGAGAACTCCTCTAAAAGAGTCCAACTGATAGTGGCACCGTCATCCTGAGTAAGCTCATCATAAATGATAGTTTCCTTAGGGGTTAAGTGAATGGATTTGAGGCTACCATCACTAACCTTCTCGAAGGAAGATCTGAAGAGGGTGCCCCAGTCACTATTCTCCCACATTAACCCGACAAAACTATTCCTCCAATTTTGGTTATTGTCGGGAATGGAGGCGCTGTTAAAAATGTGCTTACACTTGGGCCTTTGTTTAACGTAGACCCAACCACAATTACCCGAAAAACTGTTGTAACATTGAAAAACCTTCCTAAAAACAGCTACAGATAAGGGAAAACCTCCCCTAAGACAATAAACCATGAAACATAAAATGTTACTCCAGGCATTTGGAGGGAGCTTACATGGATTAATTTGAATATCAGCTAGGAGGTGAGGAATGAAGGGATGAAAAGGAAACCGAAGCCCAACATCAAGGGTATCTGTGTAAACAAAAAGAGTATCGGGTTTCTAGTGGCAAGTACGGTCGCCACCAGAAACTGGAACTAGCCTAAGGGGAGGACGAACATTGTAACGTGTATTCAATTTATCATAATCTATATTGTGCCATGTGTTACAATGATTAAAAGAGTCGAGATGTGTAGTGGAGGGATATTCGTCCCCCTAGTATTAATCATATCTATCAAAGACATGTAAGAAGAGGGGATCTCGACATCCTTACCTCGTTTTGAAGCCGAGGCAATCTTGGCTGCTCTCTCAGCACATTTGTCTGCCATTAATGGAGGTTGAAGGAAACCTTGAAACCTTGGATGGGAAAAGAGACCGGAAAAGGCTAAGGAAGTTGCCGAAAAAGCTTCTAAGGGATGATTGTTGAGAGGAGAGGAAGGTTTTGTTAGTCCCTTAACAATATAGCAAGAATTACAGAAGGGGGGGGGGTTGAATGGAATTCTTGAACCTTTTTCTTAAAAAAAAGGTTCAAACTCGAATATAAATATAAGTGAATCAAAACGCAAGTAATTAAAAACAAGAGTCTTTAAAAACTTTCTGGTGGATTTAAACAATTCCACCAGAGATATATATTATATCGAGAGAACTCTGTGTGCAAGAATGCTCACAGTTGCTTACAAATGTGAACTACTGAGAATACATAGAAATGCTAATAATTCTGCTTACAAATATTTCTCACTTTTTGTATCTCAGATCTTAGTTTCTAGTTGCTACTTCTTGGTTTATATATTACCAAGATTACAAAGTCAAAAGACAGGATCATTGTAAAAACTATCGGGTCTAATGCTTTGTTACTTTGTTCTCTATTACCCAGTTAATAGGCTTCCTCATTCCATTTGCATACACTTCGACGCATGTGACCAGTTGTCACTGTCAACTGATATTTGAATTCTTTATCCGTTGAGTATATGATCATCCGTCGACTTTATGATCATCCGTCGACTGCTATATTAAACATCCGTTGATAGCTATTTGATCATCCGTCGATGGCTTTGTTAATCATCCGTCGGTAGCTATTTTGGCACTTGACTTCAATTCATTTTTGCAGAATTACTAGACATCATCTATGTACAATTAATCAACCTATTCTGCATATCTAGTTAAAGTCAACATGACTTATATGCTACTACAGAATCTATACAAAAGGTGTATGCAGAAATGTGCTACAGACTCATTATTACATAAGCTACTCACTCGATGGATAATAAGTCATCATCCGTCGAGACTATAATGATTTATCCGTCGGGACTATAATCCTTATCCGTCGAGTGCTACATTATTTCACTAAGTAAAATCTACTTAGGTGTTTTGTTTGTGTAATCATCAAGTATACAACATATGCACAACAATCTCCCCCAATTTATGTCTACTGGAATTGTAGCCATAAATTAAGAGATACTTGATGATAACAAAACACCCTAAACATACAGCTTTAAAGAAAAGTAGATAATACTGAAAAGTGCTTCAATTAATCAAAATATACAAAGTTTAGCTCACAGTCATTTTTATGATGCTCCTCTAGCCTGAGCAGGATTTTCTAGTTTCTTGAAGGTCTGGATCTTCTTCCAAGCTTAATGTTGTTTTCATCAATCTGATTTTGGAGCTGCCTGTGGAATTCCAGTTCATCAGATTCTGAGAGATTTAGCTTTTCTTGCATTTCCAAGAGAGTCTCATTGCTGGAGATGCTCAATTGATCTTCTAATATGAAGAATCTTCTAACCCTTTTGTCATCTATGAACTCCATCATCCAGTAGGGCCTTAGATGCACTCTTCTCCCTGTGTATGGGATGATAAGAGTCTTTGGGAGTGCATCTTTAGCTCTAACACTCCTTAGTTCTTCAATCTTCTTCAATACTAGTCTTCTTGCAGTGATATTGAACCCAAAGTTCTTCTTGAAGGATGAATAAGCTTTAATCAGTACAACTTGGCTCTCTTGAAGAATCCTGTGAAGTGGCCACTGAATCTCCTTTCCTCCTTTGTACTTGAACACTAACCTTTCAGGTAGGTTCCTGTATGCATCAATACTTCTTACTTCATCTAGTTCATCCAGATAGAGGTTTAGATCAGAAAATTCTTTGATGTCACACAAGTACAAGTAGTCTCCCTTATTGACTTTGGGCTGAGCTTTAACTACAGACTTGGATTTTAGAGGTGACAGCTTCACTTTCTTGACTGCTCTTGACTTTGTCCTTTTTGGCTTGCTAAGGATTGGTAGATTAAAGTCTGGAATTGGTATGTTCTCCTATTCTATTGGCTCATCCTTGGGCACAATAGGTTCACCATGAATATTCCTGTAGGGATCCACCACCTTTATGTCTTCAAATACCACAGAGGGCTTTGATGCTAGAGTTGTAGCTGGTGTGGATTCCTTAGGAAATTGATCTTCCAATTCCTTGTCAACAATATCCAGTTTCCTTTTAGTTGTTTTATCCAATTGCTTCTTTCTTAGAGATTTCTTCTGTTCTTCAACTTGCTTCCTTGATTCAGTCGCTTCAGATGGTTGAGAGGGAATTTGTTGTGATGAATTTATAGCATGTAGCTTAGCCAAGATAGCAATCTGCTCTCTCTTTTGTTTAGCCTTTTTAGCATCTAGAGCAGCCTGCTTATTCTCCTGCTTCAATCTAGCTTTTTCTTCTCTCTTTGCTTGAGCAAATTGAGGGTGTCCAGCCACCACACAAATTTCTTTCTCATTTCTGAAAATCTTAGCAATCCTCCTTTTAGAAACTGAATCAGCTGGATCTTTATAGAAGACAATTGATCTTGACAGAAGCTTCTTCTCATCAGGCTTGAGTGTCTCATATACAGTGTCCAAGGGGTTCTTCAAGGATGATTTTGAGTAGTTTGCCCTTGGTTTAAGAATCATTTCAGCCTTTGGAGACTTGATGCAGGAAGACTGTCCTCTTTCCAGATAGTTCATGCTCATCTCATTCACACTAATTTGCTTGACTTGAGAGTGATGGATGGCTGACTTAACTGGCTCCTTGACAAGTTCAAAATTTTTCTGTATCTCTTCATCAATCTTCTTCCAGTTGACCAAACTCAACTGTTCTTTCTCAGCAACTTTCAAGTTAGCTGCTGCTGCTTGAATCAGATCTATACCATCTGCAACTGGTGGCTTTGAGACAGTAATTGAAGGCACAATTACTTTACTGATTTGTATCTGAAGTTTCTCCCCCTCACTTGGTCCTTTCTCCCCCTTTTTGTTATCATCAAGTTAAGGAGTCAAGCCTTGTGCTTTAGCCAGTTGCATTAGAATACTGGTCTGAGACTGTTGATTTTGAAGAATGGTGGCCACAGAGTTTTCAATAACTTGAACTCTGTCCTCCAATTTGGCCAGCTTCTTTTCAGCATCTGATTCTCTTCTCAGTCTCAGGAGTAGATCCTGCATGGTACCATAGGGCATTATTGAATCCAGCTTCTCAGAATTGTAGGTCTTCAAGTCAGCTATATCCTTTTTGAGTTCATCCACACTCAGATTCTGTCTTAATTGCTGTAGCTTCATGAGATGTAGAGAATCTAAGTGGACTTGAAGAATAGCCTTGGTACCAGCATTTGAGGTGTTCTGAATGGCCTTTTGAATAGACATGATTTGTTTGACTAAGGATACATTGAATTGTCCTGGTGTTGACTCCTTTGTCAATACCCATTCAGGTAGATCTGGAATGGAACTTGGGCCTTCATCTCCCCTTAAGTTCATGCTTCCATCAAATGAAACAGAGTCATCATCATTAGAATTTACTCCAAATTCTTCAGATGGCTCACCAGTTGTAGAAGGCATTAAATTGACAGCAGCTTTATCCCTTTGTAGAGATTCTGAAGTATGTACTAGATTTAAAGTCTTCTCTGCCTCCTCATTGCCCTGAGCAGCCAACAGCTGATAGGATGACACATGATGAGTAAAAGTGTCAGCATCCAATGAAATGTTATTAATTACAGCTTTAGTAATGTTGCTGAAATTGTCTTTCCTTTTCTGCATCATCCACAATCATTGACTCATGAGCAATGGCTGGATCCACCCTTATATCCTCTGTACCTTCTTTTCTCTCATGTTCTCTCTTTTGTTGTATCAGGGTCTCACCCTGGCTCCCCACCCTCACACCCTCACCTTCACTTACTAAGGTGGGACTCCTCTCACTCCCTTTTGCCAATCCTGAAGAAATGGATTGCAGATTTTCACTCATTTTCTCTCCTTTTTCCTGGGAGCAACCCAGCCTCTCACTCAAGACATTCTGCTCTCTCAATCCTAAGAGTGACTGTACAACCACTAAATCTTCTGCACTTGAAATAATTGAAGTTTGAAGTTGTGCAGAGATACTCGACGGATGAGTGATATCCATCGAGTGAGTGGTTTTGCTATCCGACGGATAACTGCTGTTAGGCTTATCCGTCGGGATACAATCACTACTTGACGGATGAGCAATATCCGTCGAGAGAGTAGAAATGAATGAGGTGGGAAGAGAAACTATTGTTGACTCTGTGCTGATTGAAGAAATTTTAGGCACATATGGCACAACAGTTTCTGAAAGAATTGGCAAGTGAGCCAACAAATCATCTAAAAGATGATGCTCACTTGCACTGGATTTTGGCTTCCCCAACAGAGTTAAAGAAGGAGAATCAGGAATTGATGTATTTATCATATCCACATCCAGAGAATTTGTTGGTGAGTATGGTGTTTGAGGTGCTTCTATAACTAGAGATTTTGGTTGTGACTCCACATTTATTGGAGCCACATCAAACTGAACTTGAGAAGGTGCAGTGACTGTGTCTTTAGCACCAGTTTTCACCGTGTGTGTATCCTGTGCATCCCTAGAGGTTTTAGATTTCTTCTTTCTTGTATAAGTTTGGGGTGAGCTTGTGTCCCTAACCTTCTTGGCCTGTGCTCTTGGTTGAGAGCTTTGTTCAATAACTACATCCTTTTGGGAGGATGCAGCTAGAAGTGAGCTTTTATCCTTTTTAAGCACTGCAGTGTATTGGGAAACTGTAGTATGGCTAGGCTGGGATTCATTCAACTCTCCAACCTTATTCTTGGGGTTTCTTTGATGTTCACCCCTTCCCTCACCTAACATACCCTCCTTCACACTCCCCTCTTTGGCTTTGGTGGATTTTTCAACTGACATCTTTTGAGAGATACCAGAAGGGGTTTTCTTTGATTTGGATTTGGAAATAGTAGTAGGTTTGGTAGCTTTGGTAGGCAACTGTTTGGTCATTGGCACAGTTGCCATAGCTACTCCTGAACTCAAAGAAATTTTGGAGGTTGGAATAGTTGTAGGGATGGATGAACTTACCTCACTTACCTGAGGTGCCTGCATTACAGGAAAGTAGAACATTGGCACATCCTTGTGATGATTGGCCCTTTTCAAATTTGCAATAAGCCTTCTCTCTTGAACCCAACAATCCAGTTTGTTGTTAGGGTTCTCAAGCACAATCTCTTCATAGAGGTGGTTAGCCAATAACATAAGAAATCTAGCATAATACACATTCTTACCTCTTCTAGCTAACTCACCTAATTTAAAGCCTAACTCAAACAAGACAAGGTCACTGAAATTATAAAATTTATCTGTAACTAGCATATATAGCATGGAAATATTCACTGAATCAAAATTACTGATCTTTCCTGAGAAAACTTTTGTAACTATATCACACAAGAAACTCCACTCCTTCCTAAGACCCATTCTCCTAATATCACTCAGTTTAGAAGTAGGAAGTGCATAGTGCATGAAATTAAGCATATTTATGATATCAGTGTCATTGTGTGGTGAAGTTACATTGTTATCAAAAATTTTGAAACATGCTTTTATCACATCACTATTGATACATAATTCTTTACCTCTGATGGTTAGAGTGATGGTCTTGTCAGTAGAGTTGTAGGTAGCAGTGGTCCACATCTCTTCAACAACTTCACAGAAGATTGTGGGTGATTCCAGCATGGCATAATTGAGCTTGCAATTCTTCACAAAGTCCATCATCTTGTGATAGTCATTCGATTGCTGAATACCCTTGTTAACTAATGCCGTAAAATTGTTCTTCTCATAAATGAACCCAGTTTGAGACATAATCTTTACAACATGTGCCATTTTTTAGAGAATAAAAGCTTGAAGAGAAGGAGAGTAAGTGTTTGAGAGAGAATGAAATTAGAGCAGTTGAATTTGAGAATGATAAAAGAAAACAATTGCAATGAAATAAGCTTTTATACTATCTCAAAAATAACTGATAAAAATAATAAAGTAAAATAAATTAACCAATAGAAATTGCCTAAAATAGCCGTTTAAAAATAAACTATAAAAATTCCACCCATTATCCGTCGTGTAATGCTTATAAACTGTAAGTATACTCGATGGATAATGTACAGGGAATTAACGGCTGAGATTAAGACAATTCGACGGATTAGGAAAAACTGTTATCCGTCGAGACATAAAATATTCCAGAAAAGTAATTGATTTTTATTAGCAAATTGTGTGTCGACGGATGACCAAACTCGATGGATAAGGGTCATCCGTCGAGATGTAAATTTTGACTTAGCCAAAATTTCATCCAGGACTGAAAAATCAATTAAATTTCTGGCTGCATATCAACTTGCAAAATAACTCAGATAGATTTAAGAGTAATTAAGCATACCTAACTCATTTACCAACCTTGAAAAGGTGGATTCATCCAGTGGCTTGGTAAAGATATTTGCAAGTTGCTTCTCACTTGGAGCAAAATGAAGCTCCACAGTACCATTCATTACATGTTCCCTTATGAAATGGTACTTGATATCTATGTGCTTTGTCCTTGAATGTTGCACTGGATTTTCAGTGATGGCAATTACACTTGTATTATCACAGAAAATTGGAATCCTCTCAACTTGCAAACCGTAGTCCAGCAATTGATTTCTCATCCATAAAATCTGTGCACAGCAACTGCCAGCAGCAATATATTCAGCTTCAGCTGTAGAAGTAGAAACTGAATTTTGCTTTTTACTGAACCAGGACACAAGCTTGTTTCCTAGAAATTGACAGGTTCCTGTTGTACTCTCTCTATCAATTCTACAACCTGCATAATCTGCATCTGAATAACCAGTTAGATCAAAACCAGAATCTCTAGGGTACCAAATGCCAAGGTTTGGTGTTCCCTTGAGATATCTGAAAATTCTCTTAATAGCTATTAAGTGAGATTCTCTAGGATCAGCCTGAAATCTAGCACATAAACAAGTAGCAACCATGATATCTGGCCTACTAGCTGTTATGTACAGAAGTGAGCCAACCATGCCTCTATAACTTGAAATATCCACAGGCTTTTCAGTAGTGTTTAATTCAAGCTTAGTTGCTGTGGCAATGGGAGTTTTTGCAGATGTACAATCCATTGGATCAAACTTCTTTAAAAGATCAAAAATATATTTAGTTTGACTAATGAATATTCCATCACTAACTTTCTTAACTTGCAAACCAAGAAAGTAAGTTAGTTCTCCCATCATACTCATTTCATACTTACTTTGCATCAATTTGGCAAACTTTTTGCAAAGTTTCTCATCTGTAGAGCCAAAAATAATATCATCTACATAAATTTGAACAAGTATACTAGAGCCATTAATATTCCTGAAAAATAAAATTTTATCTACAGTACCTCTTGTGAAGTGATTTTCCAAAAGGAACTTTGATAAAGTGTCATAACAGGCTCTAGGTGCTTGCTTCAGTCCATAAAGTGCTTTCAAAAGATAATAGACATGTTCTGGAAAATTTGGATCTTCAAAACCAGGAGGTTGACTGACATATACTTCTTCCTCCAAATCTCCATTCAGAAAGGCACTTTTGACATCAATTTGATAGACCTTGAAATTGGCATGGGCTGCATAGGCTAAGAAGATTCTGATGGCTTCAAGTCTTGCAATAGGATCAAATGTTTCATCAAAATCTATTCCTTCTTGTTGACAATAGCCTTTAGCAACCAATCTAGCTTTGTTCCTGACAACTATGCCATTTTGATCCATCTTATTTCTGAATACCCACTTGGTGTCTATTGGATTCTTTCCTTTAGGCTTGGGTACCAGCTTCCACACATTATTCCTTTCAAATTGGTTTAGCTTCTCCTGCATAGCTAATATCCAATCAGGATCCAACAAAGCTTCTTCTACCTTTTTTGGTTCTTCCTTGGAAAGAAAGCTGCTGTATAGACATTCTTCCTGAGTTGCTCTTCTTGTTTGAACTCTAGAAGAAACATCACCAATGATGAACTCAAATGGATGATCTTTTGTCCATTTCCTTTGTTGAGGTAGATTAGCTCTAGAAGAAGAGACCTCATTGTTGTCTTGATGTGTGATTGAGTTTTGACAATTTGAAACTCCCCCCGAGTTTGTGGATCTTTGATTTGAGAAAGGAGAACTTTCTATAGGTGATCTGTCTTGACTTCCTGCTCCTTTTGATAACCCGACGGATGGTGAATTTTGAGTACCGACGGATGAAGTAGGTTGTCTCCCGAAGGATAACGCAGATTGCCTTCCGACGGATGAAGCATTGTGCAACTCGACAGATATTGAGTTTTGTGCTTCATTGGTGGTAGATTTATCTGTATTATCCTTAGATACATTCTCTTGATCACTTTCATCATCACTGTCATCACTAACCATCTCCACATTGTCAAATTTGAGGCTCTCATGGTAATCTCCATCTTTCAGTCCTTCAACCTTTTTTTAATCAAACACAACATGTATTGATTCCACAACAATGTTGGTTCTTTGATTGTAGACTCTATATGCTTTACCAACAACATATCCAACAAAAATTCCTTCATCTGCTTTAGCATCAAACTTCCCATTTTGATCAGTTTGATTTCTCAGAATATAGCATTTACAGCTAAAGACATGATGAAAGTTTAGAGTTGGCTTCTTGTTCTTGAACAATTGATAGGGAGTCATACATCTTGCTTGATTAAACAGAGAAATATTCTGAGTGTAGCATGCAGTATTTACAGCTTCAGCCCAGAAATATGTAGGCAGTTTAGATTCTTCAAGCATTGTCCTTGCAGCTTCAATAAGTGATCCGTTCTTCCTTTCCACTACTCCATTATGTTGTGGAGTCCTTGCTGCTGAAAACTCATGCAGAATCCCATTTTCCTCACAAAATACTCTCATGACTGAATTCTTGAACTCAGTTCCATTGTCACTCCTGATTCTTCTAACCTTGAAATCAGGATGATTATTGACTTGCCTTATGTGATTGATGATGATTTCACTAGCCTCATCTTTAGACTTTAGGAAATATGTCCAAGAGAACTTTGAGAAATCATCTATAATTACTAGGCAAAATCTTTTCCTTGAGATGGACAATACATTGACTGGTCCAAACAAATCCATGTGAAGCAGTTGCAAAGGCTCTTCAATTGTTGAATCAAGTTTCTTCCTGAATGATGCTTTAATCTGCTTCCCTTTTTGGCAGACATCACACAGTCCATCCTTTGAAAACTCCACTAGAGGAATGCCTCTTACTAGTTCTTTCTTTACCATCTCATTCATGGTCTTGAAGTTTAAATGGGATAGCTTCTTGTGCCATAGCCAACTTTCATCTTGACTTGCTTTACTGAGAAGACAAGTTACAGATTCTGCATTAGATGAGTTGAAATCAGCTAGGTACACATTTCCTTTTCTCACACCAGTAAGAACCACTTTGTTGCTTCTTTTATTAGTCACAACACAGGCTTCTGAGTTGAAGGTTATTGAATTTCCTTTATCACAAAGCTGGCTGATACTCAACAGATTGTGTTTGAGACCATCCACTAAGGCAACCTCCTCAATGATGACATTGTCCTTTGAAATCAAGCCATATCCCACAGTATAACCCTTGCTGTCATCTCCAAAAGTAATACTTGGGCCAACTCTCTCCTTGAACTCTGTGAGCAGGGTAGAATTACCAGTCATGTGTCTTGAACAACCACTATCCAAGTACCAAAGATTCTTTCTGTTTCCCTGCACACATCAAAATAAAATCAAGTTAATTTTGGTACACAAGTTTTCTTGGGTCCTGCCTTGTTAGCTTTCTTTTTCTTTTTCTTAGGCCTTATTTCACTTGACTTAGGAATTTCAGATTCATTCTTTGTCATTTGAGTTGGGTCTTTGAAACCATTCATTGCAACAGAATTATCATACATACTATGACTAACAGGAAATTGTATGCTGTGGGTAAACATGTTATTCCAGTAAGGCATGCTAAATGGCATTTGTGGCATACTGTATGCAGCATAATAAAGATTAGGTGCAAATGGCATATTAGAAAACGGTGCATTCATGTTCTGTGTAGACATAACATTAACAGGCATGGGAGGCATGGCATTCATGTTAGGAAATTGAGGCTGTAAAGACATGGAAGTAGGCATGACAGATTTGCAATTAACAGACAGATGATTTACACTACCACACTTGACACATATTTTTATGGGAGCGTATTTATCAGGTGTGTAGTTATTGTGTTTGTTAATCCCTACTTTACCATTCCTATTGTTTTTCCTTTTAGTCTCTGTTTTTACCTCAATCTTTTCAAGTCTGTCACTTAACTGTTTGACAGTCATGTGACCAACATTAGCCTTTTTCCCTTTCTTAACTTGACTTTACTCTCCTGAAACAAAATTCTTGGAAACAGACCCATACTTCTCATTCAGCTTAACTAGTTTGGCTTTGCTAATGGGCTTGCTCACAGCCGACAGATGAGGATTTTCATCATTCGACGGATAACACTTTTTGTTATCCGACGAATAGTCCTCATCATCCGTCGAGTCTACATCTGTTAGCAGACCATCTACCAAATTAGGTTCTACTTTCTCTTTGTTCTTTTTCCATACTTCATCACATAAAGACTCGATTCCTTGAACTTTGGTGATTTGAGCATGGACATCCCTGGATGTTTTCCATGCTTTAATCACTTCTTGTTCACGCTCGAGCTGCTTCTTTAAAATTTCTTCCTTTTTCAATGACTCAGTTAATTCCTCCTTTGCAATCTTACACTCAATTCTTAATTTCTCAAAATCAATAAACTGAGACTCAAGCACATTATTCCTCTCACTTAAAAACAAATTGTTTTATTTGATTTTAGCATTTTCTTTAGTAAGAGACTTAAGTGTAACACGCAAATGATATAACTCTGTAGACATGTCATTAATGGCATCATTACACTCAGCTTTAGATAAATGTGCAAGGTTTGTAGTAATTACCTGATTGCTTGAGGAACTTGTCTCTGTTTCATCAGACTTGGCCATTAGGGCTAGATTGACATAGCTGACATCTTCATCTTCATCCAGACCATCTGCTGCCCAGTCATTTTCTTGTGTAATAAAAGCCCTTTCCTTTTGCTTAGTAGATCAAAATATTTTTGCTTTAATCCACAGACTCAAACTTTTTCTTACTGGAATCTGACTTCCTACACTCACTGGCAAAATGCCCTGCGAAGCCACACTTGAAACATTTGAATTTTGACTTATCCACCATGTTTTTATTTGGCTTGGCTGCTCCAAAGTTCTTCTTGAACTTGAGTTTGGAAAATCTCCTGGAAAGAAATGCTAGGTACTCATCAATGTCCTCCATGTCATCTTGGCTCAATGAATCTTCACTTTCTACTGCAAGCCCCTTGCCCTTGTTCTCACAGACCTTTGAAGTTGATTCAACAACTTCCATTTTCACTTCCTTCTCATTTTCCAACTCAGCAACTAGTGCAATGGATCCTCCTTTCTTCTTTCCTCTCTCCATCCTTTCATCCTGCTCTATTTCAAGCTCATAGGTTTTTAGGATGCCATACAGTCTCTCCAAAGTAAACTCCTTATAATCTTGTGAGTTTCTTAATGAGACTGTCATTGGTTTCCATTCCTTTGGAAGAGATCTAAGGAATTTCAGATTAGAGTCTTTAGTCTGATAGACCCTTCCATGCAATTTGAGAGCATTTAGTAGTTTTTGAAACCTACTAAAAATGTCAGTGAGTGACTCACTTTCCTCATTGTGAAAATGCTCATATTGCTGAATCAAGAGCTGCATATTATTTTCTCTAACTTGCTCAGTGCCATCACAGATTATCTGTATAGTATCCCAAACTTCCTTGGCAGTTTTACAGTTGATAATGTTGTCAAACATGTCTGCATCAACTCCATTAAACAGAATATTCATGGCCTTTTTATCCTTCTTGACTTGTTCAATGTCAGGGTCAGACCATTCATGCCTTGGCTTGGGGACTGATGGCTCATTTCCTGTTGCAGCTCTCATTGGAACATGAGGGCCTCTTTCTATGCAGTCCACATAGGCCTCATCTTGAGAAAGCATATGAAGATACATCTTTACCTTCCAATGATGGTAATTATCTTTATCTAGATAAAGGAATCTTGACTCCAACATCCTTCTTGTTCATCTTGTTGTTTGTTGTGATCTTTGTGCTTCAAGAGCTTGCTGAATTGTTTTGATCTTTAAACTCCTTATAAGTTAAGAGCTTGCTCTGATACCAATTGTTAGTCCCTTAACAATATAGCAATAATTACAGAAGGGGGGTTGAATGGAATTCTTGAACCTTTTTCTTAAAATAAAAATGTTCAAACTCGAATATAAATATAAGTGTATTGATTAGCACAATACGGAATAAAACTTAAGTGAATCAAAACGTAAGTAATTAAAAACAAGAGTCTTTAAAAACTTTCTGGTGGATTTAAACAATTCCACCAGAGATATATATTATATTGAGAGAACTCTGTGTGTAAGAATGCTCACAGCTGCTTACAAATGTGAACTACTGAGAATACAGATAAATGTTAATAATTCTGCTTACAAATGTTTCTCACTTTTTGTATCTCAGATCTTAGTTTCTATTTGCTACTTCTTGGTTTATATATTACCAAGATTACAAAGTCAAAAGACAGGATCATTGTAAAAACTATCGGGTCTAATGCTTTGTTACTTTGTTCTCTATTACCCAGTTAATAGGCTTCCTCATTCCATTTGCATATACTTCGACGCATGTGACCAGTTGTCACTGTCAACTGATATTTGAATTCTTTATCCGTTGAGTACATGATCATCCGTCGACTTTATGATCATATGTTAATGGCTTCATTGATCATCCGTCGACTACTATATTAAACATCCGTTGATGGCTATTTGATCATCCGTCGATGGCTTTGTTAATCATCTGTCGGTAGCTATTTTGGCACTTGACTTCAATTCATTTATGCAGAATTACAAGACATCATCTATGGACAATTAATCAACCTATTCTGCATATCTAGTTAATGTCAACATGACTTATATGCTACTACAGAATCTATACAAAGGTGTATGCAGAAATGTGCTACAGACTCATTATTATATAAGCTACTCACTCGATGGATAATAAGTCATCATCCGTCGGGACTATAATGATTTATCCGTCGGGACTATAATCCTTATCCGTCGAGTGCTACATTATTTCACTAAGTAAAATCTACTTAGGTGTTTTGTTTGTGTAATCATCAAGTACACAACATATGCACAACATGTTTTTTGAAGTGAAAGGAGTGTAATGAGAAGTGTGGAGAGTCACCCCCCTCCACTCTTATATAGGCACATGGAGGACAAATTGGGCCTGAAAAAGCCCATTTAGGCCCAAAAAATGGAGAATTCTGGAAAGTTCTAATAGATTTTGGAAGAATCCAAGTAAATCCTAGAAACCAATAGAAGATTCTAGAAAAATCTGGAGTTTGGGCTTAAAAAGGAGGCCCAACCCAAACTTTATTGGACCTAGGGATATGAAAAGCCCAGAGTAAGGGCCCCTGACAGAAAACACAAATCTTTTTGGGCCTAAAAAAGCAAGCCTAGAAAGGTCTTGGGCCCAAGGAAGCCCAGAACCAAAGAATAAATCAGAAAAAGCCCAGTACAAGGTTCAATAAGTCCAGCCCAGAAAAAAGGCCCAGTTAATTGAAGTTAAGGGCCCAAAAACAAAGCCCAGGAAAAAAGGCCTGTAGAAAATAGGCCCAAAGAGAGAGGCCCATTAAAATAAGTCCAGTAAAGGGTTGGCCCATGAGAGAAAGCCCAGGAAAATAAAAAAATTGTTGTTTTTTCTAACCTAATTCGACCATGATTACAGCTGTGTTTTTGGTCGAATGATCTAGGTCGAAATTACCTTCGATCAGGGCTAGAAGGAGAGTATAATTCGGTCAAAACGTACATCCTGACCAAAAATTCCTGATCGAAAATAAATAAAAGGAGAAAATCCTGGCCGAAATTCGACCAGGATTCCTAGTCGAACACCTCTCCTCGAAAAAACTCTCGACCAGGAGACAATAATATGGGCTAATTCGGTCAAAAAACAAGCATCCTGACCGAAAAGGAGAGAATCCTGATCGAAAAATAATATATACAGTATAAAATCCTGATCGAAATTCGACCAGAAAGTGAGATCGAATGATCCTGCTCGAAAACCTGTCGACCAGGGCAATTAGAGGGCTAATTCGACCAGGATCCTGGTCGAACAGGATTCCTGGTCGAACCAGGTATAAAAAAAAGAGAGAAAAGAAAGAAAAAGGAAAGGAAGAAAAAGATGGAAATTCCTTAAATATTTTCTGGAAAATATGAATATTTTCAAAAAATAAGGGAAAATCCAGAAAATCAAGGAAATTCTTTAAATATTTTCTGGAAAATATGAATATTTTCAGAAAATGAGGAATAAATCCAGAAAATCAATGAAAAATCCCAGAATTAAGGGAAAATTCCAGAAAATTAAGGAGAAATCCCAGCATTCAAAAATCCCAGAATTAAGGGAAAATTCCAGAAAATTAAGGAGAAATCCTAGAATTCAGGGAAAATCCTGGAAATGAAGATAATTCCTAAATAATAGGGATTAAAGCAAATCGTTGTAAATGTGTAGGTCGCTCCACGCTTTACACAAAATGATACCCTGTAAGGGAACAGGTAAACTTAACTTCTGCGAAACCTAGCCACTGTTTCCCAAAAGTTGGGGGGAAAATGATAGGGAATAAATAAATCCTGATTACGTAATTAATATTACATTAATTACACATGATTTGGGCCACAAAGCCCAATAAGAAGATGTATGACATTCAGACTAAAAAGGTTAACACATTGATCACGCTTGATGGACCAGATCAGGCCTGATGGAACTAAGAAGGCCCACAAACCTGAACATTAATTAATTTCGTAATTAATTAAATAAGGGAGAAAACTGTTAGGTCACACATACTGTAGAAGGGGGTTGAATACAGTGTTTAGCACAATCAAATCGAATATAAGAACTTAAGTAATAGAAAACATATTTTATTCAACACAATAAACTCTGTTACAATATAGAACTGTCCTCTCTCAGTGATGAACAAATTATCACGAGAGCTGCTAGAGTTACAAAGAATAATAACTTCGATAATCGTAACACTTTTTGTGTAAACTCTATGCCTGTGTTTATATACTACACAGTTATAAGATAATCTTCTAATTGATATGGAATATAATTCTGCTTCCTAAAATATATCAACTAGTTATCTTTTCTTCCAAGTATTCTATTCTTCATAAAATTCCTTCTTCATGCACAATTCTTTCTGCCTTAGTCTCGATCTTCTTTCCTTTCAATCAGCCTCCTGCCTTATCTGAAAGTCATCTTAAGTCCTGATATTATCTCCTGATAAATATCTTCTAAACCTTAAGTTCTGATAACTTAAGTTCTGATATCTTAAGTTCTGTCTTCAGTATAAGTGCTGATTTCCAGTTAAGTATTGATTTGTCCTGTTCTATAAGATCTGTAAACTAAACACAAATCATATTACACATGACATTATCAAATATATCTAACAATCTCCCCAACTTGTAAATTAGCATAATATACAAGTTCAACAAATATTTGATGATGTCAAAAACATTAAGTACAAATGTATGAGAATTTGACTAGATAACTACAGCTTACAGTCCTTTCAGCTTTACCATCTTTAAATTTTGATAACCGCTTCAGTCTGTATAAACTTCAGAACTTAAGTAGTTGTAGATCTCTGACTTGGCTTCAACTTTCAATTTCTTCTGATCTCTTTGATATCAGGAGTTGTCCTGAGATAGTTCTTCAACAAACATCTCTCTGCATATTCAAGTTCATTGACCATCCTCTTTTTAGCATTTATCAATTCAGCTGTATCTTCTCCAGTTTGAAAAATAGCTGCTCTGAGATCATTTATCTTAGCTTTTCTTATCTCCTGATCTAGTCTAATCAGATATGCCTTGTCAGCCTCTAGATTGAATTCCACAGCCTTATAACCCAGAAAAGTAGTTATAATCCTAGTAGAGTTAGGCTTCATATCGACAATATCACCTTTGTGATCTCTGTACTTGGGACAGTATGTGCTGTCAAACTTTACAGAATAAAGCTTCTTCTGTCTTTGAATTTGAGACTTTAAATATCCTGCAGCACTATCTGTTAATCTGTCTTTCACTTGAAGTAGGAATAGAACATGTTCCAGTTCTTCAAAATACTTCAGTGGTATAGCATTCTTCTTAATCTGGTATACCCTTCCATCTGTCATAAAATATAACAAGATATGTTCTTTCAAGAAGGTATGGTAAACCATTTGTACAGATTCAAGTCGATTCAATCTTTCAGGAGTTGCTCCAACACCTGGTTCACTTAAGGAAGTTGGATCATTGGTAGTGTTATGTACTCTTCTTTCATCAGAACTACCCAACCCAGATTTATCTCTTGCTTCCTTTCCTGTAACAACTCTTGCTTCAAAACCACTTATTGCAGTCTTGAAAGATTGAGCCTGTTTAGCTTTAATGAATCCTGGTAGGAGTATCTTTGAAAGTTTAATATGAGCAATGTCAGAGGTTTCCTTTTCCTTATCTTCTGATATCAAGCCAACTTGAGCTATGTCAGAGGTTGCTTGCTTCACTGTCATATCAGAACTTACTAAATCTTGACTCTGAACAACCTGAACCATGTCAGAGGTTGTTTGAAAAATATTCTTATGCATCAGAGTAAGATTAGCATCTGCTTCATCATCAATTATTTCTTCATCCATGACTGGCATATAAACCTTTACAGGTTCATCAACCTTTTCTTTTCCCTTTTCCCTTGGATCAATTTCCATTTGTGATTTGGCCTTGGTTGCCTCAGACCTTGTTCTTTTTTTATCACAATACCCTTAGGCTTTGGAAATTTCTTTTCAACGAAAGAAGCTTCAGATTTTGTCTTGACACCTTCTGCTTTGAGTCTAGCTTCTTCTTCCTTTAGACGCTCAAAGTCCATTCCTAGATTTTCTTTACAAAATAACTGTTTTGAAATTTCTTCATCAAGTTCTAGATATCCACCAGAACTTATCCTTTTACCAGTATCGGAACTTATTCTTCTCCCAGTATAAGAACTTGTTCCTTGACTTGTAATTCTAGCTTTACTTGACGAAAGTCCTTTGCCTTGACCTTGACCTCTACCCTTATTAGAGTTTCCCTGATCTTCATTTCCATCATCCTTTCCTTTCAGTGTCTGAATAGATTTGCATTTGGACTTAATCACTTTCTCCCCATTTTTGGCATCAGCAGGTAATAGAAGAGAGACAAGCAATTCCGCTGAGGATTGGATCTCATTGAGTTGATTTTGGTGAGAAGCTTGATTCTTCAGAATATCTTCAATTTGAGCTTATTGCTTCTCCTGAGTTTTCTCAATGTAGTCAATTCTGTCAAAGGCTGGCTTGAAAAATCTATTCTTTTCAAGTTTCACATTCATATCTTGTTGGATTAGAGCTTCCTGAATTTTGTTCACCTTGTCATGAGTTATTGAGTGTTGACCTTGAAGGTGCCTTGTACTCAATGCAGTAACTCTCAACTGTGCCTTGAAATCATCATTTATCAGCATGTCATCAGCTTTTGTAAGATGCTCAGCAAGAATCTTTTCAGAAGGAACAAAACTAACCGAGTTCCATTCTTTGGTCCCCTCATTTCCTCTAGGATTTTCACTCCAAGGTACTGGTGCTTCCCCTGTAACAAACTTCTTGACTAAATCATCTTTGTGAATAGTTTGTTGAGGTGCATGTCCTGATGGACCAGCTGCATCAATATCTAAATTACCAGCAGCTTCACCAGTAGTTTCTTCATTAGCGGCATCAGAACTTGTAGATCCTGCAGTATCAACATCCTCTGATAAAATAGCAGTATATGAGGCTATAGAGGCTTCATCATTTTCCTCTAAATTCTGATCCGCAGCCAGGTTCTGATCAACATTCAAAAGTGATGTTGTTGGTGGAGTGAGTTGAATTGGTGGAGCTTCCAAGTACAAAACCTCATGCACAATCAGGTTATGAATATCAATTTCAACACTTGTTCCTGGTTCTTCAGTATGTACTGGATCAACTATAGGTGACATAGAAGGTGTAGGTATTTTAGCTTGAGCAGTTTCATGTTGTGCAGAAGGAAGTAATTCAATAATAACTGGTTCTGTTGAGATCAGAGATTCCTGATCCCCTTCCTTAGCTGCTTCTGCTACTTCTTTTGAATCAACTATGTCCCTATGAGCTCTCTATTTCTTTAATTTCCTTAAAGGTGGAGACACTGTAGGAGCTTTATCATCAGAATTTAATTTTCTAAGCCTTTTGAGGGGCCTAGAACTCCCAGTTACAGTATCTTTCTGAGAAGAAACCTTCTCAGCTTCTACAATAACAGGTTCTGATATTAGAACCTGTTCCTCAGCATCTGATTCATCTCGCAGAATAAATCTCCTTCTCTTCTGTTGAGTTTGAGGTACTTTCTTAGTCCTCTTGGGTTTGGAAGATGAAGGCTGCTCTATAGGATCAGAAGGTTGAGGTGGTTGTGTAGAGGTGGTAGGTGCTGATGGATGAGGTTCTGATGGTTGAACATCAGGATATACTTCAGTATATTTAACCGGATCAGAGGTTATTAAGGCTTGTTTGACAGATTAAGGGACTAGAAAGGGTCTTAACACAGCCTTCTTATTATCAGTAGATAATAAGTCATTAAAAGCTCTTTTAGCTAGTCTGAATGGTGAAATTAATTTAGTAGCAGATTGGGGCTTATCATCACAACAAAAACTATAGAAAAGCTGATAGAATCTAGCAAAATAAACAGTATTTCTATCTTCTGTCATTCTATCCCCAATAAAACCTAAGACATCACTGGCATAATCAAAATCAGTTTGATTAATGAGAGCATACCCGATTTGTTGGCTGAATATGGGGATGCATCAAAATTAGAACATTTGTTTGCAAAAGCCTTGGTTATGCAGTCAAAGAAGAAACTCCATTCCCTCATGAAAGATCTCTTCAACTGACCCAGCTTTGCCAATGTCCTCTCATACCCCAGACTGGCCATCATGTTTTGAAGAACTGGCTCTTCAACAGTAGAATAAACACAGTTCTCAGGCAGCTGCAGTGCCTGTTGGACCATAGCCAATGTCACAACATGCTCATCCTCCCCTAATAAAAAAATAATACTTGGGGACCCTTGAGCACCACCATCATCATATACTCCACTTCTCCAGAACTCCAGCACTTGAGTACTAGAGACTACATCAGGTGCGGTCAGAGCGTACCCAATATCAGAACTAGCAAGAAAGTCCTGAATGAAATGAAGTTCTGACGGGGCTTCTGACTTGCTAAGAATAGCAGAGAAGTTATTAGGAACAAACTTAGCTCCATCAAAAATTACATCTTTTGGTGCCATCTCTGTAAGAAATAAGTAAATAAGAGAATGTTTGCAAAGTGTTTGTAAAAAGTCCTGAGAGAAAAATGACTTCAGAAAATAAAAGAGAGAGAGAGAAAGAAAAAGAGATTTAGAATAAAAAAGTAAGTAAAAGATGAGATACACTTTACACCTGGTACCATTTGAACAGTCAGTAAACGGTTAGAATGAGAGTTAATGGGCACGTAAAATAAGCCATAATTATCGTGCACATGCAGTTTTTTAGGACATACACATTAACCACTAACCCACAATGATTATGACTGTTTTATCTCATATTAACCAATATTCTGTAAAAATATTATCGTTCAAGTAATGACCAAAAATAAACCAAGTAAATAAATACTGTTACGTCAGCATCAAAACTTGATTATTATCAGGATTTAAAAGTCATCAGAATATGGCTCCTTAACTCGAAAAGTGAATGTGTATTCCTGTAATTCTTCACACAAATACTGATATGGTTTCATCAGAACTTAATCATCAGAACTTTTATCAGAACTTGTCCTCAGAATTTATGCAATCTGAAACATAAACTGTTCATCTAAAATAACATTTATCACCACAGTAATTTTCATCATTCATATAGAGTGTATGTGTGTGCATTAAGCTAAATATCAGATAAAGAGTAAAGTCTGTTTCACTTCAGTACATCTTAGAAATAAAGCATAACTAAGATCTTTGCTTAAAATCTGTCATTATTCTGAAGCCTACTATTGAATGAGTTCATGCATGAGTCCACCTCAACTATTTTGTGCTCATTTTATGCATCTTTTGAAATTCTATTTTACAGTGGCTTCTTAGTGTAAGTGAGTCACGACTGCTTATCAGAATTTATGCTGTTATCAGAGTATTTCTCCATGAATCATAGAGTGTGAAAAGTCACCAAGAAAATTTTGTTTTGCTTTTCTAATGCATATTACTTAATACCAACAATGCACTTGGGTCTTCCCTTCCACATTTTTACTCTAGATCTCAAAGGAGTACCTGATTTTTATTTCTTTTCTTTTTTTTCTTTTGTTAAGTGAGGCTTATCAGCACTTAGTACATTCATCAGATTTACTAACATCAGAACTTAACAAATAAGAAGCACTATTCTAGTTTTTGACTTAGTAATAAGATACACAAAGTAAACTTAACTAAGCTCAATATCAGAATTTGCTTGTGTTAAAAGATTTCCCCATAAATAATTACTTCATATATGGGATCTTTAGTATATTAAAGATTACTAGGTCAGCATCCAGCACAGTTATCCTCATTGGATTGAATAGTCACAGAAATATTCATATCACTATCAGAGTTTAGAAATTCACATCAGACAACAATCAGCACTTAAGTAATTTTCAATTTAAGCACAGAATACACAAAGATAGTAATATCTGTAAATACTGATCATAAAGTGTGATGTATCAGAACATAAACTAAGCAGATTTAGAGAAAGAACCTGAAACCATTCCAAGTTCATTTACCAATCTTTTAAAAGTAGCTTCACACAGTGGTTTTGTGAAGATATCTGCTAGTTGTTGATCTGTGGGAACAAAATGCAATTCCATTGTACCTTCATCCACATGTTCCCTTATGAAGTGGTACCTAATGCTGATGTACTTTGTCATTGAGTGCTGAAGTGGATTACCTGTCATAACAATAACACTTTGATTATCACATTAAATAGGGATTTTAGAAAATTCTAACCCATAATCCAGTAACTGATTCTTCATCCAAAGAATCTGTGCACAACAGCTTCCTGTAGCAATGTATTCTGCTTCTGTAGTTGATGTGGAAATTGAATTTTATTTCTTGATTAATCAAGAAACCAATCTGCCTCCAAGAAATTGTCAGCTTCCACTTGTGCTTTTCCTGTCAATTTTGCATCCTGCAAAATCTGCATCTGAGTAACCTATTAGCTTAAAATCTAATTCTCTTAAAATACCACAATCCCAGATCAGCTGTACCCTTAAGGTACTTGAAAATTCTTTTCACAACTGTTAAGTGAGGTTCTCTTGGATCTACTCAAAATCTTGCACAAAGGCAGGTAGCATACATGATATCAGGTCTACTTGCAGTTAGATAGAGTAGAGAGCCAATCATACCTCTGTAATCAGTAATATCTACTGATTTACCAGTATCCTTATTCAACTTAGTTGCAGTGGCCATAGGAGTGGATGCACTTGAACAATCCTGCATTCCAAATTTCTTCAACAAATTTCTAGTGTACTTAGATTGACAAATAAAAGTTCCTTCTTCATTCTGCTTGACTTGAAGGCCCAGAAAATAGTTAAGTTCTCCCATCATACTCATTTGATATCTTGACTGCATCAGTTTGGCAAACTTCTTACAAAGTCTGTCATTTGTAGAACCAAAAATGATATCATCAACATATATTTGCACCAAAAGTAAGTCATTTCCATGGTTGAGGTAGAACAGTGTTTTGTCAATAGTTTCTCTGTTAAATCCACTTTCCAGAAGAAACTGAGCTAATGTCTCATACCATGCTCTTGGAGCTTGCTTAAGGCCATAAAGTGCTTTATCAAGCCTGTAAACATGATTGGGAAATTTGGGATCTACAAATCCTAGAGGTTGTTCAACATATACTTCCTCTCCCAATTCTCCATTAAGAAAAGCACTTTTCACATCCATTTGAAAGACTTTAAACTTCTTGTGAGCAGCATAAGCCAAAAATATTCTTATGGCTTCCAGTCTAGCAACTGGTGCAAATGTTTCATCATAATCAATTCCCTCATGTTGAGAGTAACCTTTTGCAACCAGCCTTGCTTTGTTCCTTGTAATTATTCCATCACTTTCAGTTTTGTTTCTGAACACCCATTTTGTACCAACAACTGATCTGTTCCTTGGTCTTGGCACTAGGGTCCAGACTTTATTTCTTTTGAAATTCATTTAACTCTTCTTGCATTGCTTGCACCCAATCAGCATCTTGAAGAGCTTCTTCCACTTTCTTTGGTTCAGTCTGAGAAAGAAAAGAATGATAAAGACATTCATTTGATGTAGCTGTTCTAGTTCTGACACCTGCATCAGGATTTCCTATAATGAAGTCAGATGTATGTGCTTTAGTCCACTTCCTTGCAGATTGAAGGTTTTCTCTAGAACTGGATACTCCCCCATGATCCATGCTGTCTTCATCAAAATTTTCTGATGCCCCCCTGAAATTATGCTCTCTGAGTTGGATCCTTCATTATTTGATTTTCCAGAAATATTAGAACATGAGTTTCCAGAATTATCAGAACTTGGCCTATCAGAACTTGAAGAGCCTTTTGTAGGTTCTGATGCTTCTTGAGATGTGGTTGGATCTTCAGTATGCTCCCCCTGCACATGTGCATTTTCCTTAGGCGTAGTCACCACAATTTTAATAACATCAGAGTTTAATCCATCAGAGTTTACAGTATCAGGATTTACAGAATCAGAATTTAAAACTTCATTCTCGAATCTTAGCTGATCATAATCATTGAAATCTTCAAGTCCTGTAATCTTCTTATCATCAAAAGAGACATTAATAGATTCCATGACAACCCTTGTTCTTAAATTGTAGACTCTGAAGGCTTTTGTAGAAAGTGGATATCCAACAAAAATTCCTTCATCAGCTTTTAGATCAAATTTGGATAGCTGTTCGGGATGAGTCTTAAGTACAAAATACTTGCATCCAAATACATGAAAATACTTCAGATTTGGCTTCTTTTTCTTCACCATCTCATATGGTGTTTTTCCATGCTTGTTAATGAGTGTTGCATTCTGAGTAAAACAAGCAGTCTGCACAGCTTCAGCCCAAAAGTACGTTGGCAACTTTGCTTCATCAAGCATTGTTCGTGCAGCTTCAATAAGAGTTCTATTCTTTCTTTCAACAACTCCATTTTGTTGTGGAGTTCCAGGAGCAGAAAAATCATGCTTTATTCCATGGTCTTTGTAGAACTCTTCCATAATCAAATTCTTGAACTCAGTGCCATTATCACTCCTTATGATCTTCACAAAATCTTTGACCAATTTATCCAGTTGCTTGACATGATCAATCAAGATAGATGCAGTTTCACTTTTTGTGTGTAAGAAATACACCCATGTGTATCTGGTGAACTCATCCACTATGACCATAGCATATTTCTTCTTTGCAATAGACATGACATTAACTGGACCAAATAGATCAACATGTAGTTGGTGATAAGGCTCAAGAATTGATGATTCAGTCTTGCTCTTGAATGAAGATTTTCTTTGTTTTGCCTTCTGACATGAATCACAAAGGCCATCAGGAGCAAATACTGATTTTGGCAATCCTCTCACAAGATCTTTCTTGACTAGTTCATTTATATTGTTGAAATTTAAATGAGAGAGTTTCTTGTGTCAATTCCAGCTTTCTTCAATTGATGCTCTACTCAACAGACAGATTGTAGAACCATCAGTACTTGTTGAAAGCTTGGCTTCATAAATGTTACCATGCCTGTATCCTTTCAGAACAACTTTGCCTGTAGATTTGCTTACAACTTCACAGTGTTCTTCAAAGAAATCCACATGATAACCTCTGTCATAGATTTGACTCACACTTGCAGATTGTGTTTAAGTCCTGAGACCAGAGCTATTTTTTCAATGATGACATTCCCAAGATTAATATTGCCATATCCCAGAGTTTTTCCAATGTTGCCATCTCCATAAGAAACACCTGGGCCAGATTTCTCCACAAAGTCTGATAGCAGGGCTTTATTTCCAGTCATATGTCCTGAACATCCACTCTCCAGAACTAGTATGTTCTTTCTGTTGCCCTGCAATTACAAAGACCACTAATGATTAGTTTTAAGGACCCAGACTTGCTTGGATCCTTTGTCCTTTTTATGTTTGTTAACATTTGCAGCGGATTTAGCATCAGAGTTTATGTTAAGAGTTTTCTTATCAGAATTTGCAATATCAGACTTTGCATCAGAACTTATACTAGAAGGAATAATGCTAACTATCTTTACAGAAGGTTTTATTTGATAATAATCATAGTACAAACTATGATATTCCTTACAAGTATAAATGGAATTCCATAAACTACCTCAATGAAAACAAGGATTTTGTGGCTTATATCTAACAGACTGACTCTTAACTCCTGATTTTGAAGGTAAGGAGTTTATATTCTTATTCTTCCTGGAAAAAGAAGCCAGATGGTTAGAATTTCCACAGTTATGACATGTTTTTCTAGGAGCATTAGGAACAGGCTTATAATTGTTACTTTTGTTCACACCTTCCTTTCCATTCCTATTTTTCCTAAGTGGCTTTACCTTGTTTACATTCTTAACATCTTTCAGCTTATGCTTAAGCTGCTTCTTAGTCATTAAGCCTATGTTAAATTCAGTTGGCTTATCCTGTTTAGGTTTGTCAGAAGTTACTTTCTCCTTAACTTCTGATTTATCAATATCAGACTTTACAGTTACAAACTTAACATGATTTACCTTTGGTTTTTGTTTAACAACTATAGGCTCAGTTTCTACAGTTCCCTTACTGTTCTTATCATCTCCATAACCTAAGCCCTCTTTCCAGTTTCCACTACTAAGAATATCCTGAGTTGCTTTACCAGAGTTAGTCCAAGTCCTGATGATCTCTCTTTCCTTTTCTAACTCAGTTTTTAGAGATTCATTCATTTTTAACACTTCATCCCTAATATAAAAGGCATCATCTCTACTTTCTGAGTTTGATGGAACATGACTAACTCTTTTTCTAAATAATCATTCCTCTTTTTATAAGCAAGATTTTCAGAAGTTAATCATTCACATGTTAAAGTTTGATCTTTATAATTAATGAACATGGTTTTAAGATATCTTCTCAACTCAGTAATATCATCAGTATGAAAGGCATAAGTAGTTTGAGGTACCTTTAAGTCAGCAGTATCAGAACTGCTATCAGCATTTGCCATCAAGGCATAGTTTTCCTCATCCTCAGAATCTGAAGCATCTGACCAGCTTTTCTTCTTTGTGACAAGAGCCTTGCCTTTGTCACTTTTCCCTTTTCTGCAATCTGGAGATATGTGGCTTTTCTCACCACAGTTGTAGCATTTAACATTTGAGTAATCTCCTCTGTCAGACTTTCCTCCTTTGCCTTCAGATTTTCTGAAAGCTTTCTTATAAGAACTTGCACCTTTCCTGGAAAACTTCTTTCCTCTCCTGAATTTTCTGTACGCAATCTTTGTGATCCCTTTCACCATAAGAGCATACAACTTCATCATCTCCTCATCAGGGTCCACCTCAGGTATACTTTCAGTTTCTGAGTCATCATCACTATCAGAACATGATGACTCAGTATCAGACTTTAAGATGAGAGCTTTTTCCTTGCCTTTTCTTGAGGCAGCTACTTTGGGACTTTCCTCCTCAGCCACAAAGGCAACTGTTCTTGACTTTCTTCCATTTCTCTTGCTTCTTTGTTCCATCTCAAGTTCATGAGTCTTGAGCATCCCATAAATTTCATCAAGATAATAGTTGTCTCTTATTATTGTGGACTTCAAATCCCATCTTTCAGGAAGAGCTAACAGGAACTTAAGATTTGAATCTTCAATATCATACTCTTTGTCAACTAGTGACAAATCATTCAAGAGTTTGACAAATCTGTCATATAAATCAGTTAATGACTCATCAGGCTTTGAGTCAAAGTGCTCATACTCTTGAGTGAGTATTGTCTTCCTGTTCTTCTTGATTGAATCAGTTCCCTGACACCTTATTTCCAAAGCATCCCATATCTCTTTTGCAGTTTTGCAGTTAATTACCCTATTTGACATGACTATTATCAATGGCACTATGCAGCAAGTATCTTACCTTTACATCCTTTGCAATCGATGAGATATCTTCAGCAGTGTAATCACTTTTCTCCTTTGGTACGGACTTTGCTGGCTGTCCTGCAACTTCCACAGAGAGTTTGGTTGGCATATGTGGTCCTTCATAAATCCTGTCGAGATATTCTGGATCTGTAGCTTCCAGAAACATAACCATCTACACTTTCCATATGTAACACTCAGAAGGTTTCAACATGGGAACTCTTATAGTCTCATATCGACTATGAGTTACAGTTTTTGGAGGTTCTTCAGTTTTGGTGGGTTTGGTTGGAGTTTCTTCTTCAGACATGATTGATTTTGGATCTTAAACTGTTTGTGTGTTAATAGAATGCTCTGATACCACTTGTTAGGTCACACATACTGTAGAAGGGGTTGAATACAATGTTTAGCACAATCAAATCGAATATAAGAACTTCAGTAATAGAAAATAGATTTTATTCAACACAATAAACTCTATTACAATATGGAACTGTCCTCTCTCAGTGATGAACAAATTATCAAGAGAGCTGCTAGAGTTACAAAGAATAATAACTTCGATAATCGTAACACTTTTTGTGTAAACTCTATGCCTGTGTTTATATACTACACAGTTACAAGATAATCTTCTAATTGATATGGAATATAATTCTGCTTCCTAAAATATATCAACTAGTTATCTTTTCTTCCAAGTATTCTATTCTTCATAGAATTCCTTCTTCATGCACAATTCTTTCTTCCTTAGTCTCGATCTTCTTTCCTTTCAATCAGCCTCCTGCCTTATCTGAAAGTCATCTTAAGTCCTGATATTATCTCCTGATAAATATCTTCCGAACCTTAAGTTCTGATAACTTAAGTTCTGATATCTTAAGTTCTATCTTCAGTATAAGTGTTGATTTCCAGTTAAGTATTGATTTGTCCTATTCTGTAAGATCTGAAAACTAAACACAAATCATATTACACATGATATTATCAAATATATCTAACAAAAACAGATGTCAATATGAGTCCTAATAGGGACATGAATCCTTGTAGATCAACCCTCAAGGGATCAAATCGAATAAGGAATCAACTTCCTACTTCCTAGGACTCCAAAGTCCATTCTGACTCTGAGACTTGCCCATCAAGTCTCCTAACCCAAGTCCAATTCAAGGACTCCCAAACATCTATATAAGGGGCCTCACCCCACGAATTAGAACTATATTTTTTGACTTGATCCTTGGCATACAGCAAGGTACGTAGGCATCTTGTAAGGCAGATTGAGTCATGAAACACAAGAGCAGTCAAATTGAGCCTCGAAGCTCACGTTCCCTAGTAATAAACACATCAATTAGTATACCTTAGTTTTTGATCCATAACACGTACGTTTACAGTTGACTCATATAATAAATACTAGCAATTAAGACTCGATTAACCATATAATTCACTTAGCACATAATAGTCATTGTAGGTTTAATATAATTTTTAGAATCGAAATCGGATCATTATTCGCATTATGGAACAATATCTGGCTCGTTTTCTAATTTTTGGAATTTATTGGACTCGTCTCTATAAGTAATTGGGTCTATGAATAAATAAATATTGAAAGTCGACTCACTTCCAAACGGTTCAATTACTATTTAATAAAAAAGAATAAATTAAATTATTATTCAATATAATCAATTATTCAAAATATTTGAAACTTAAAAATATTTTTAAATAATTATTTAGGAAAAATCAGAATTAAAAATAAATTTTCCATAATTTTTGGAATTAAAATGATTTTTTATGATTTATTGAAACTAAATTGATTGATTATCAAAATAGTTAATCATTTTTAAATAATTAATAATTAATAAATAATTAATAATAATTAATCTCGAATTTTAGAAAATAATTCAGAATTATTTATAGAATAAATTAATAAATTAAATTAATTCACTAAGTAATTTATAAAATAAATAAACTGTTTTTTATTATTTATAAAACAAATATAAATAAAAGTAAAAATAAAATTTCCAAAAAGAGTTTTTGAAAATGATTTTGGGGAAAACCGAATCAAAATCGGGTTTCACACCGGGTTTGAATCCGGGTTCCCAAGAACACAACCGGGTCGCCGGCTGGTTAAATTATCCAGCGACTACCCCGTTTCCCAGCGAACTCAATTCCGGCTGCACAAGGGGTTATTCTACCTCGATTCCATAGGATTTTTAATCCCTATCAACCCAGAAAATCAAACCCCATCTCCAAAGTTACAGACGATAATTGTATCGTCTTCTCCGACCAAAGCCGAAGAACGCCGGCGACAGTTGTGGCGTTTTCCGGCAACGTCAACCAAGTACTGGACGAAACCAGTTGTAAATCGTTCCCTTCTTCGTTATTAACCCAATCTAGTCCAAGAAATTATCAAAAAATCATCCTCGTGACCGGAAAAACAAAAACATCGTTTAAGGCGGCGATTTTCCGGCGAACACCAAACGTAAATCATATTCAATGAAACTGGTCTCAATCAATAACAAATTTCACGATCTATAACTCTACATCGATCAATTAGATTAAAACAATCTCAAACTAAAGTACCCGAATTCAAATCAAAAGCGTAAAATAAAAATTGAAAAATGATGCATTTAAACATGAAATTGATAGCAAAATTAGAAAGTAGAATTCAAGAGCTTTCGATTGGTTACTCACATGATGAATTTGGATCACAGAAACACCTTGAAATCGAAGCTTGAATCCAAGAACTCAAGAACCCTAATTTCTGTGAATTTGGGGAATTTTCTGAATTTTTTGATTTTTTTATAATTAATTATAAATAATTAAATAAAAATTAAGGTATTTATAGTAGTAAAAATTATACACCTAATTAAAATTAAGGTCCTAATTTTACATCTAATAAAATTAATTGGCCCTTAATTAATAATTTTAGAGTAATAGTTTTAAATTTTTAAATATTTAATATATAAAATATTATGCCAAAAATTCCTAAAAATTGTGAATAATTAAAAAATGCAAAGAAATGGAATGTTTTAAAGTCCCATAATTTTATAAAATAAAATATGATTTTTGTGGGGCTTTTGACACCCGAAGGGTCCCGAAAAAGTCATTTTTCGCGAAATGAGAAAATTTCTAAAATAATTGGATGTTCAAAAATAACGTTATGGTACAAGCCGTACTTGGCAAACTAAGGCCAATTATTTTATTTGAAATATCAGCTATTAAAATAAAGTGCAGGTCGTATAACTTTTGATACGAAAGCTTTTAATACGAAATAAAATACCCGATAAATATCCAGAAAATACCCTGACGTTACAGAACACACATAGCACATAACAGCTAGGGTTTTATGACTAAATACACTTAATGACATAATAAAACATATAATTTCACCTTTATTATGATATAATACAATCTTAAGTTCCCATTCGTTACATCCTTCCCCCCTTAATAGGATTCTGTCCTCAGAATCTCGCTAAGAAAATAACTGGGGACATTTTTCTAACATTTCACTCTCAAGTTCCCAGGTTGACTCTTCAACCATAGGCTTTCTCCACAAAACTCGTACTAAAGGTACAAATTTATTTCTCAATACTCTCTCCTTCCGATCTAGAATTCTTATTGGCTCCTCTATATAAGACAAATCAGCTTAAATATCTATCGGCTCATATTCTATTACATGCTTCGAATCAGGATTATATCTCTTAAGCATGGACACATGGAACACATTATGAATATGCTGCATATGAGGTGGTAAGGATAACTCGTACGCGACCTTCCCGACTTTCTTCAAGATTTCAAATGGACCAATGTATTGTGGCTTCAGTTTACCCTTGTTTCCAAATCTGGTCAATCCTTTCGATGGAGATACTTTTAATAACACATGCTCTCCTTCCTGGAACTCCATATGCTTTCGAGTTTGATCTGCATATTTGCGTTGTCGATTGTGCGCTGCCTCTAGTCGCTTTTGGATAAGCTCTAATTTTTCCTTGGTCTGCTGAATCAATTCTGGACCTAGAATTTTATGTTCACCAATTTTATCCCAATATACATGTGATCTACACTTTCTTCCATATAAAGCTTCATAAGGTGGCATTCCAATGCTTGCGTGATAGCTATTGTTGTAAGAAAATTCCACTAATGGTAAATGCTCGTCCCAACTGCCTTCAAAGTCAATTGCACATAAACATAACATATCTTCAATTGTTTGAGTTGTTCTTTCACTTTGTCCATCCGTTTGCGGATGGTAAGCGGTACTCATATTCAATTTGGTGCCTAAGCATTCCTAAATTATTTCCAGAACGTCGAATTGAAATGCGAATCTCGATCAAATACAATGGATATAGGAGCTCCATGTCACATCACAATTTCCTTGAGATATAAGTGTACCAGTTTGTCGAGCAAAAACCTTTCGTTGATTGGAATCAAATGAGCTGACTTCGTCAGTCTGTCGATAATCACCCAAATTGCATCATAATTTGCTCTGGTTCTTGGAAGTCCTACCATAAAATCCATCGCTAGATGTTTCCATTTCCATTCAGGAATATCCAATATTTGTAGTAATCCGCTTGGATGTTGGTGTTTCAGCTTTGACTCATTGGAACGTATAGCATTTACTTACCCATTACGTTATTTCTTTCTTCGTGTTTGGCCACCAAAAAATTTATTTTAGATCTCGATACATCTTTGTACTTCCTGGATGAATGGAATATCTTTAGTTGTGAGCGTCTCGTAAGATTTCTTCTTTTAATTCTGGTACATTAGGTACCCAGATCCTTGATAAAAATTGTAGAATTCCCTTATCATCTCTCTGACTTGTAATTTCTTTTCCGGTGAGGTTGTCGTCTTCTTGACTCTACTTCCTCTTGACATCTTCAGATATTTTCCAACAGTTCGGGTTGAAATGTCATCGTATAGTTTATTTCATTAGATACTTCGGGAATACGCACCTCAATTTCCAATTTATCAAATTCTTTGATCAATTCCTCTGAAGAAGTTAACGCATCTACTATGATGTTTGCTTTTCTTGGATGATAGCTAATTGTAACATCATAATCTTTGATCAATTCTAGCCATCGTGATTGCCTCATATTAAGTTCCTTCTGCGTTAAGATATACTTTAGACTTTTGTGATCTGTGTAAATTTCACATTTTTTGTCATAAAGATAATGTCTCCAAATCTTTAGTGCGAACACGATTGCAGCTAATTCCATATCATGCGTAGGATATTTCTGTTCATGAGGTTTCAGTTGTCTAGAAGCATACACAATTACGTTACCATGCTGCATTAATACGCATCCTAGTCCTCGGTAGGAAGCATTGCTGTAAATGATAAAATCTCCTTGCTTTTCTGGTAGTACTAATACAGGTGCGGTCACCAGTCGGTTCTTCAATTCCTGAAAACTTTCTTCACATTTTTCATCCCATACAAACTTTTCATTCTTTCGAGTCAATTTGGTTAATGGCGTAGCTATCTTCGTAAAATCCTTAACAAATCTTCTATAATATCAAGCTAATCCCAAAAAACTTCTAACTTCTGTTAGTGTCTTTGGTCTCTCCCAATTCAATACATCTTCAATATTTGCTGGATCGACTTTGATTCCTTCAATGCTAATAATATGACCCATAAATTGTACTTATCTTATCCATAATTTGCATTTTGAAAACTTCACATAAAGTTGTTCTTTCTTTAAGATTTCCAAAGTGATTCTTAGGTGTTCAACATGTTCTTCTTCGGTCTTCGAGTAAATCAAGATGTCATCAATAAATACAATCACAAATTTATCCAAGTACTTTTTGAACACCCGGTTCATCAAATCCATAAACATCGCTAGTGTATTGGTTAAACCGAATGCCATTACACGGAATTCATAATGTCCATACCTGGTATGAAAAGCAGTCTTGGGAATGTCTACGGCCTTGACCTTCAGTTGATGGTATCCGGACCTCAAATCTATCTTAGAAAATCATGCGTCTCCTTTTAGTTGGTCAAATAAATCATCAATTCGTGTTAAAGGATACTTATTCTTGATAGTTAACTTGTTCAATTCATGATAATCAGTACATAGTCGCATACTGTCATCTTTCTTCTTCACAAACAATATTGCTGCACCCAAGGGGATACACTTGGTCTTATAAATCCTTTATCCAAAAGATCTTGTAATTACATCGCCAATTCTTTCATTTCAACTGGTATCATCCGATATAGAGTTTTTGAAACTGGTTCCGTGCCTGGTGCCAAATATATAGTAAACTCGATTTCTCGATCTCGTGGTTACCCTGGAAGTTCATCTGGAAAATTATCAGAAAACACACATACAATGGAAATGTCTTCAATCCTTGGACCTTCATTTTCAGTATCCAATACAGAGGCCAGATAAGCTTTACATCCTTGTCGTAGCAATCTTTTAGTCTGCATCATTGTCAGGAACTTCTTCCGTTGTTTCTCACCCCTAAATTTTACCATTGCATTATCCGCAGTTCGCCATTTCAGTTTTTTATTCGCACAATCGATCTGAGCATTATTACCGGCTAACCAATCCATTCTTAGAAGGAATATATTGTGAACTTGATGATTTCATTAACAAAACACCTTAGTAGATTCAACTTAGTGAATTATGTAGCACTCGACGGATAAGGAATATAGTCCCGACGGATGACTCAATATAGTCCCGACGGATGATGATTTGATATCCATCGAGTGAGTAGCTTATGTAACAATAAGTCATGTAGCACATTTCTGTAAACACCTTTGTATAGATTCTGTAGTAGCTTATGAATCATGTAGACTGCTAGTAGATGTAGAGAATAGGTTGATTAAATGTAAATAAATGATGTCTTGTAATTCTGCACAAATGAAATAGAGTCAAGTGTTAAATGGCTACTCGACGGATGATCAACAAAGCTACCCGACGGATGATCAACAAGGCAACCCGACGGATGATCATGTACCCGATGGATGATCAATTCAAACATCTGTTGATAGTGACAACACAGTCACATGCGTCGAGTGTTTGCAAAAAGAATGTGGCAGCCTATTCAACTAGGTTTTTGAGAACAAAGAAGCATTGCCATTTCCATACTATTATGAAGATATTCAAAGATGCTGGAATAGAGTAATGAAGCAGCATAGTATTAGACTTGATAGGTTTTGTTTTATTATCTTGTCTTATTACTGTGTAATCTTGGTGATATATAAACAAGAGTAGCAAGTAGAACAACAAGGAGACTAAGCAATATTTTTCTCAGAGAAACAATTGTAAGCTGTATCCTTTAGCATTTCTCTGTAAGTTTAGTTGTTCTTATTTGTAAGCAGCTGTGAGCTATTCAAGCTTCACAGGGTTCTCTCGATATATATATATATATCTCTGGTGGATACATTCAAATCCGCCAGAAAGTTTTAAAGACTTGTGTTTTTATTACTTTGTGTTTTGATTCATTTTAATTTATCATTCCGTACTTTGCAAATCAAAACACTCACATATATATTTTGAGTTAGAACATTTTATAATTCAGAAAAAGTTTAAAGAATTCCTTTCAACCCCCCTTTTGTAATTCTTATTGCATTATTAGGGACTAACAATTGGTATCAGAGCAAGCTCTTGAAGCACAAAGAGTTTAAAGATCACAACAAACAACAAGATGAACAAGAAGGATGTTGGAGTCAAGATTCCTTTTCTGGACAAAGATAATTACCATCACTGGAAGGTAAAGATGCATCTTTATTTACTTTCCCAAGATGAAGCCTATATGGATTGCATAGAGAGAGGTCTTCATGTACCAATGAGAGCTGCAACAGGAAATGAGCCATCAGTTCCCAAGCCAAGGCATGAATGGTCAGATCCTGATATTGAACAAGTCAGGAAAGACAAGAAGGCCATGAATATTCTATTCAATGGAGTTGATGGTGACATGTTTGAAAACATCATCAATTGCAAGACAGCCAAAGAGGTTTGGGACACCATTCAAATAATTTGTGATGGCACTGAACAAGTTAGAGAAAACAAAATGCAGTTACTAATTCAGCAATATGAGCATTTCCACTTTGAAGAAGGTGAAACTCTCACTGATATCTTTAGTAGATTTCAAAAGCTACTAAATGCTCTGAAGCTCCATGGAAGAGTCTACCAAATCAAGGATTCTAACCTCAAATTTATGAGATCCCTTCCAAAAGAATGGAAACCAATGATAGTCTCCTTGAAAAATTCACAAGAATACAAGGAGTTTACACTAGAGAGACTGTATGGCATTCTAAAGACTTATGAGCTTGAAATAGAGCAAGATGAAAGAATGGAGAAAGGGAAAAAGAAAGGAGGATCCATTGCATTGGTTGCTGAGTTAGAGAAAGAGAAGGAGATGAAGATATAAGCTGTTGAGTCTACTTCAAAGGTCTGTGAAAACAAGGGCAAGGGGCTAGTAGCAGAAGATGAAGATTCTTTAAGCCAAAATGATATGGATGACATTGATGAACATCTATCATTTCTTTCCAAAAGATTTTCCAATCTCAAGTTCAAGAAGAACTTTGGAGCAGCTAAGCCAAATAGAAACATGGTGGATAAATCAAAATTCAAATATTTCAAATGTGGCTTGGCAGGGCACTTTGGCAGGGCACTTTGCCAGTGAGTGTAGAAAGTCAGATTCCAGCAAGAAGAAGTTTGAGCCTGTGGATTATAAACAGAAATATTTTGAGTTGCTCAAACAAAAGGAAAGGGCTTTCATTATACAAGAAAATGACTAGGCAGCAGATGGTTTGGATGAGGATGAGGATGTCAGTTATGTCAATCTAGCCCTAATGGCCAAGTCTGATGAAACATAGACAAGTTCTTCAAATAATCAGGTAATCACCACTAACCTTGCACATTTATCTAAAGCTGAGTGTAATGATGCAATAAATGACATGTCTATAGAATTATATCATTTGCGTGTTACACTCAAGTCCCTCACTAAGGAAAATGTTAAAATTAAAGAAAATAATTTTTTTTTAAGTGAGAGAAATAATGTGCTAGAGTCTCAGTTTATTGAATTTTAAAAACTGAGAATTGAGTGTAAGATTGCTAAGGATGAATTAACTGAGTCCTTGAAGAAAGAAGAGATTTTGAAGAAGCAACTTGAACGAGAACAGGAGGTGATTAAGGCATGGAAAACATCTAGAGATGTTCATGCTCAAATCACCAAAGTTCAAGATATTGAGTCCTTTTGTGATGCAACCTGGAAGAAGAATAAGGAGAAGCTGGAATCTAATTTGGTTGAAGGATTGCTAACAGATGTGGACTCGACGGATGATGAGAGCCATCCGTCGGATTACGAAAAGGATTTATCGTCGAGTGATATAAATCCTCATCCGTCGGCTGTAAGAAAACCTGTGAGTAAAGCCAAACTTGCTAAGTTAAATGAAAAATATGGATCTGTTTCCAAAAACTTCATTTCAGGAGAATCTAGTCAAGTGAGAAAGGAGAAGAAAGTGAATGTTGATCATCTGTCTATCAAGCATGTGAATGACAGACTAGAAAAGATTGAGGTTAAAACAGAGGCTAAAAGGAAAAACAATAGAAATGGTAAAGTAGGGATTAACAAACATAACAACTACACACCTGATAAGTATGCTCCAAGAAAAAACTGTGTTAAGTGTGGTAGTGTAAATCATCTGTCTGTTAATTGCAAAACTGCCATGCCCACTTCCATATATGTGCCACCTCCTTTTCCCAACATGAATGTCATGCCTTCTATGCCTATGAATGCTATGTCTACACAGAATATGAATGCACAATTTTGTTAATATGCCTTTTGCACATAATCCTTATTATACTGCATTCAATATGCCTCAAATGTCATTTAGCATGCCCTACTAAATAACATGTTTGCTAATAGCATGCCATTTCCTGTTAATCAAAATCTGCATGACAATTCTGTTTTAATGAATGGTTTCAAAGGTCCAACTCAGATGACTAAGGATGAATCTGATATCCCCAAGTAAAATGAGATCAAACCTAAGAAACAGAAGAAGAAAGCTAACAAGGCAGGACCCAAGGAAATAGAAAGAATCTATGGTACTTGGATAGTGGTTGTTTAAGACACATGACTGGAGATTCTACCCTGCTCACAGAGTTCAAGGAGAGAGATGACCCAAGTATTACTGTTGGAGATGACATCAAGGGTTATACTGTGGGATATGGCTTGATTTCAAAAGACAATGTCATCATTGAGGAGGTTGCCTTAGTGGATGGTCTCAAGCACAATTTGTTGAGTATTAGCCAGCTTTGTGATAAAGGTAATTCAGTAACCTTCAACTCAGAAGCCTGTGTTGTGACAAACAAGAGGAGCAAAAAAGTGGTTCTCACTGGAGTGAGAAAAGGAAATGTGTACCTAGCTGGCTTCAACTCATCAAATGCAGAATCTGTTACTTGTCTTCTCAGTAAAGTAAGTTAAGATGAAAGTTGGCTATGGCATATAAAGCTATCCCATCTAAACTTCAAGACCATGGATGAACTTGTAAAGAAAGAACTGGTTAGAGGCATTCCTCAAGTGGAGTTTTCTAAGGATGGACTGTGTGATGCTTGCCAAAAGGGAAAGCAAATTAAAGCATCATTCAGAAAAAAGCTTGATTCAACAATTGAAGAACCTTTGCAACTGCTATACATGGATTTGTTTGGACCAGTCAATGTGTTGTCCATCTCAAGGAAAATATTTTTCCTAGTAATTGTAGATGATTTCTCAAAGTTCTCTTGGACATATTTCCTTAAGTCTAAAGATGAGGCTAGTGAAATCATCATCAATCACATAAGGCAAGTCAACAATCATCCTGATTTCAAAGTTAGAAGAATTAGGAGTGACAATGGAACTGAGTTCAAGAATTCTGTCATGAGAGCATTTTGTGAAGAAAAAGGGATTTTGCATGAGTTTTCAGCAGCAAGAACTCCACAACAAAATGGAGTAGTAAAAAGAAAGAACAGATCACTTATTGAAGTTGCAAGGAAAAAAGCTTGATTCAATAATTGAAGAACCTTTGCAACTGCTACACATGGATTTGTTTGGACCAGTCAATGTGTTGTCCATCTCAAGGAAAAGATTTTTCCTAGTAATTGTAGATGATTTCTCAAAGTTCTCTTGGACATATTTTCTAAAGTCTAAAGATGAGGCTAGTGAAATCATCATCAATCACATAAGGCAAGTTAACAATCATCCTGATTTCAAAGTTAGAAGAATCAGGAGTGACAATGGAACTGAGTTCAAGAATTCTGTCGTGAGAGCATTTTGTGAAGAAAATGGGATTTTGCATGAGTTTTCAGCAGCAAGAATTCTACAACAAAATGGAGTAGTGAAAAGAAAGAACAGATCACTTATTGAAGTTACAAGGACAATGCTTGAAGAATCTAAGTTACCAACATATTTCTGGGCTGAAGTTGTAAATACTGCATGCTACACTCAGAATATTTCTCTAGTTAATCAAGCAAACTGCATGACTCCCTACCAATGGTTCAATAACAAGAAGCCATGTAACGCCCCCAAATCCGGGGTCAGGAATCTGGGTCGTCACGCAATCCTTCAGTCATGTGTAACCTGCATTAACTCAATAATCCAATAATTTCATATCACAGACCCCCAATCTCACACAGTCACAAGTTATAGCCTCAGAAACGACGTACAACAACTATCATCTGTTATTAAAACTCAAATGTACTTTACAGGATCTCAAACAATTATTCATAACCTCTACATAAAGTTACAATAATTACGACTGATATCTTATACCTATATGATACTTTGGCACACCTAGGACAAAGCTGTCAGGGATCCTCCCCATGACTGCAAGCGACTAAGTCCTACACCGACATACTGGTTATCTGTTGTGTTGTGTCATTTAAAAGAAAGCAACAGTGAGCTATAATGCCCAGCATAATAATGTACAGTATGAAAATGACTGTATGATAAACTCACGTAAAACATCATATATGATGATTACGTTTTATTTGAAAATAGTTTTCCTTGGTGATACACACCTTTTTATGAAAACAATCCTTTAGTGGATTTTATTAACCTATGAATACCTTAATAGTAAACCCAATACCTAGGCTTGGGTTACGGTATTGCATCACAATTCCAATTGGAAGAATAGGACACTCGTTGGAGCCACCGCATACGATGATCTGTCGTACAACAATAAAAGTAACCTTTTCTACTAGTAGAAGGACGACACCTTCGTATCCCGGTTATCACCCTTGCCGCATACGGGTTATGTGTCCTCATTTCGGGTATACACACACTTCGCAGGTCCTTAGGTACATATTGTACCGTCTCCTACGGTACCAGTAGTCTATCCAATACACGAAGTACTTGGATCCTACCCCTCCCTTGTCCTTTAACAAAATTCTATCATATCTTGAGAACTCGAACCACATCGAAGTTCCCTAAGTGTTTTGCTTATTGATAGAAACAACTTATCTCATTAGGGTATATATATATACGTACTTCCGAAATTTTCGGAGGAAGTACGAAGGATGTGAGTTGATCGTTGTCAACGGATAATTAAATAAGGGGGAGTTTCTTTTGAAACTATGTTCAAAATATTTAAAATAAGTCGAGATAATATTCTCCGACGTTCTGAAATTATTCGAATGATTTTCCGAAAATCAGAAAGTATTTTAGTTCAGGTTTTATGATTTTTAAATCATAAATGAATCCTTTAATAAATAATAAATAATTAGATATTAATCGGTAAATAATTAAACCTCGAATGAGTTTACTTGAAAAGAATATTAGAAATAATATTCCTCAACTAATTTATATTTAAGTAATATAATAATCTTTAATATTTAATCGAGTCTGAAATAAATATTCACTGGAGAATACTTCTCCCATAATAAATGAATAGTAAATAGATATTTATTATTCGAACAATAAGGTATAGTTGAGGGAATACGACCTTTGGAAATCGTTGTAATAAAAGTTTGAGGTGTTTAATATTTCGTAAATGGACGTTGAGTCCCTTGAAACGTAACTACTATGGACTTTAATTGTCCTATAAATATCACCGGAATGATTCCCGGGTTTTTATTTTATAAAAACAAAACTGACCGACTCTTGGTCTTACAACTTATACATCACGCTCTACTATAGCGCTAATATTCTTTAATAAAGCACCTCCAGAATACCTCCGGGTTTTCATCAATTTTTACTGACCGATCCTTGGTCTAAAATAAATACACGCCACGCTACTCGCTAGCATTAACGTTCTCAATTATAAACTCCTCCGGGATACTTCCGGGTTTTTATAAGCTTACACCGACCGACTCTCGGTCTAAATATAATATTTCGAACTCGGTATGAACATATACTAGAAATTATCAACAATTGAGTAATGTAATACATCTCAAACTTCGTAAAATAGTTTAACGCAATCTCATGCATATATCACAGTTTTGTAAAATATTCACAACACAACAATTCTTAAAAGGTAGGGTTTGAAAACTTTCCTGGGTATCTTGTGGTGGAGGATGCTCTAGGTTCCGCTCGGAAATCTATAATCATAAACACAAGTCGTTTTGTTAGGCCCCGTTCTAATTTACGGCTACCCGCACTCATGCGCTAATCATTATGCACCCTCTCAACCTATATTATCCTTATTATTTCTTTAAGTCCTTATTCACATTATGGTCACTTCCTTTTTCAAAGTATCTTAAGTCCATTTTCATTTTCGTCGTCGGCTCCGCTTATGGATTTTACGATTTCTAATCGCGCGGTCTCGGCTCCGATATTTTTATAAAATTAAAAAATCATTATTTTTACTTGAAATCTTTATGAAAGTTAGGAAACTTAATTTACTACTCTCTGTAAACTTTTCATGATTTATGAACATTTTTAAGTCGATCCTTATATTTTCAAAATTCGTAATTTGTAGCAGTTTTTGTCCCATAAATCACTTTTAGTAAAACGACCATAACTTTTGATCCGTAAATCGGAATCAAGCGATTCAAGCGCCTAAACGATCCTTGTAACATTCTATCATAATCAAGGGTTATTTTTTAAGAAACTATAGTTTACATCTTCGGGACTTTCTGCAGAATCTTAAAGTTACGTTTTGTTCGTTTTAACGAGATTACGTTTACGATCGGAGTTTCGTTTACGCCTTATATCTTTATAATACCACCACCAATCAAAATATCATCATCAACACACTAACTCCTCTCAAGAACATAATTTTCTTGATTCAACAACAATCAACCTTAAATCTACTTAGCCAAACATCAAGATTTCAACAATACCACCTCTAAAACTAGGTTTACAACTACATAATAGAAGGATCTTGAAATTGAATCTTAAATAAGTTTGGGTCAAAGATTATTACCTTTCTTGAGATCTTGAGATGTGTTCTTGATGATGGTGAATTCCTGGGAGTTCTTAGTATAGTTTTTGGAACCTAAAACCACCATTGAAATCAAGAAACCAAAGAAGAGTTATTATTCACACTATTCATTATCAACTTTCTTGATTTTATTTCACCCATAAAACCTTGATAAAAAGAGCTCAAAGATTTATCTTACCTTATTTTGGTTGATAGGAAGCTTGAGAATTAATGGGAGGATTTATCCATGACTAGAGCTTGAAGATTTGAAATTGATTTTCTCGTTTTAAAGGAAAGGGCCGAATGGAAGGTATATGGGAGAGGGAGAGAGATTTTGTGGTTGCTTCTTGGTTGCTTCTTGGAAATAATGCAAGTGGTATCTTGTATTGATTTTTATTCTCTAGTTTATATCCTTGGATTTGATTTATGTTGGCAAATCTTAGACAAAACTAGCTAGCATTTGGTAGATTACAAGCTAAGCCACTTGTTTAGCTCTCTAGCTCACTATTTGGTAGCTTTGGTTGATAATCCTACACCTTAGCTCACTACTTGATAAAGTAACCATGGTTACTTTTCTACCATGGTTAGTTAGTGCGTTACGTTTATTTAATCATTTACGCGTTCACTCGATCGTTTAAACGTTTTCGTAATACTTCCTCGCAAACGGTTCGCGACGTAAATCCTTTCATATTTATTCCTCAAATTTTGAAGTATCATCCTTGGATATAAATCCATAGGGTTTTAAATTCATAATTATATTGTGATCCTCGTAATCCTCGATGATTTATAATTATGGTCATTTTTCAAAGTTCGTTTTCTTCGGAAACTAATAGCGTTTACATATACTCATTTGGTACGTATAATCATAATATCAACTCGGAATCTTAAATTAAAAACTCGTATATGGTGTGGTCGCAAAAGATTTTATTAAACCGCAAGGTTACTATTCATAAGGTCTTTTACCGATGTCAAAAATTTGGGTTTTTACAGTCTTCCCCCCTTTAAAAGGATTCCGTCCCGGAATCAGTTCAGAAACAGATAGGGATATGCTTCTCGCATGATAACCTCGAGTTCTCACATTGACCATGCAGTATTTGATCTCTTCATAAAATTTCCACTCATCCATCCAATATATTTCTGGGTACTCGTCCTTGTAGTCTTATGACCTCTACACATTACTCGACATACGCTAAGTCTGGCTACAAGTTTATTAGCTCATTTTCAATCATATGTTTGGTTTTGACGGTTAAATTTCCTAACCTCGATTCGTGGTACTCGTTATAAACTTGGTGACCGTTCGATGATGGTGCTAATTTATAAGTCAACTTTTTTAGTCCTTTAATTCTTCAATTGGTCCAATAAATCTTGGGTTCAACATTTCTTTCCCTTTCAAATCTCATCACTCCCTCCTCGGGAGGTACTTTCAACAATACTTGGTCCGCTACTTCGTACTTTCTGTCTTTATAGTTCTGGTCCGCATATCTCTATTGTTCATCATGGTCTGCCACTAGCCGGGTTCTGATAAGTTCTAGGAATTCCTTTGGTCTGTTGACTCAACTGTGGTCCAGTATCCTCCGCTTACCAATTTCTTCCCAACCTAAGAGAGAACGATTTTTTCTTCCGTACAAAGCTTTCTAGCCGTTCCAATGCACGCATGATAACTCGTTATTGTCGATAATTCGATTAACGTCAACTGGTCGCTTCATTTCCCTTAAAATCTATAATATGGACGATTAGCGCATCTTGTTTAGAATCATCCTTTAACTTATTCGTTTCCCCCTCCATCGCTCCTACTAGTGCTAGAGTTTCGTTCCTTAATGTTTTCCCATTTTGGCGCATCATCTCTGTCGATTATTTTATGTAAGAAGTTCTCGTCATATTTCTACACGCTCGTCTCATGTTACACACTTAGTGTCAGATTTAACATTTCTTCCCGTAGTAACGTAAGGCACATGCTCGTCATGTTGCCATCTTGAAGGAAGCACCATTTCACACGCAATTGATTGATACGCCTTTAGAGTCGTGCAACGCACAACTTCCATTATCGGTTGGACTTCTTTAGTCATTCCCCATATAATATCTATAGTACTACGATACCTTCTGGGTCATACTTGTTATTCTCGCTAGCGCCTTAGATGTATTCGCGTTTATTGGTACCCGCTACTAGTGGTCTTTGTAGGGCGTGTACGATCTTTCTTGCCTTCTATCAGCTCGGACAATGACATCCTTCATTCTTTCACGCTATCCTTCATAAAGGATATCGGCGACTATTTTTCGTATGCTCGCGTGGTAAGTACATCTAAATGAATTTTCTGTCAATAATAGGCGATTCCCCAAACTGTTTCAAAAAAAGTAAGCCGTTAGACGTATCTTAAATGGTCAGGATAGTCCTCTCATTATACTTGTCGATTTGAGAACTCTAAGTCATTCCTCTGTCCGTCCTTTTTTATAAAATATATGGGGAAATAGTCCTGTTAATTAAATCTTGGGTCCTTGCGTGGCGCAGTCGTCACAGGGTCTCTTTGTCCCAATTATCTCTTTCACATTCATAACAATTTTGTAGAGTGGACATCCATCGTTCGCATAATAAAATAAGCGGTCTTATTTAATCTATCACTCAAAATCCTCAAATAGCACGACGGCTAACTTGGTTCTTGATAATCCTCCTTCACAATTTATTATAATTAACTCTTACTCCTATTTGGGTCATTCTATAAGTCGTAATCTCCAAAATTTTAATCCTCTCCTTTCTGTTTTCATTTTCAACCATGTCGAATACTTACTTACCTACTCAATGACATCCCTTTTCATATTCTGTCATGACTAATATCCGTTTACGTTTTTAGGCATCTCTAATTCTTCCCGTTAAGTAATAAAGGGTTCTTTTCATGCGATCCTTCTCATCAGTTATTCTGAGATTTGTCATTCTCAATATATCTTTTCCTACTTAAAGTGTCGGCCACACATTGGCCTTTCCTTGATGATAATAGATTTCTCAATCATAGCCTTTGATCAATTTGAATATAGCCTCTATCTCGTGTTTAGTGTAAAAAAAATTCCAAAATTTTCTCATAAGTAAACTCCTTGTCCCTTTCAGTTCGAACCTTATCGCAACTATTCTAGATCATTATTAGGACTCCTTATGTCACGGTCCTTAAGCTGCGTAGATTATCATTACATTTCATACAAAATCCTGTTTTTATCGCCGAGTATTTCTAACAAGATGTTATTACTAATCTTATGTTCATTTTTTTTGAAAGTCTTATTCCTCGAATTCATACATGATTGGTCTTTCCCGAATTCATTAGTTCTTATCCCAATAGTGTTTCACATAAGCGTACCTCACTAATCACGTTATATCTCTATTACCGTTCTTCTATAACCATGTTAAAGATCCTTATGATAATAACTAAACACGGTATTCCCTTTTTAAAATAACTTACTCATCACGATGCTCCGATTGCACCATCATAGCACTGAGCTTTCAGTCTCATATTACAACGATCAGTTCTCAATTATACCTCTCTTTGTTCGGAAGGCAATTAGCCTTGGAAAAATGAGTTTTACGATATCGATTAAATTTAGACAATCTTAACAAGATTTCAAAATCTAACATCTAAATAAATAATGAGCTCTGAATAAAAGAGTCACAACACTCAGAAGATTTATAACTTGGAAGGAAGAATATAACAAGGATTATCCTTCCATGTCCTTAAAATTCTATATTGTGATATTATGGAGAATATCCATTGAAAGCAATGATTGTTGAATAATAACATCATACTAATGATACTTGTAAGATTTTCCCATTGAAAGGATACTTTTCTTCTCGAATAATGAAAGAAATATCGAATAACATTCTCAACCAAAGGTTAACCATTGAGGTCTCCAAGAGGTGCTATTTTCAAAGAAGTAATTTTATCCAATGATTAATAAATAAGGAAGTATATTGTTCTTCAGTCACTTTGTAATTTTTAATTGGATATTCGTTATACAAATGAAAGAATAAAATATTTCACGAATAAAATATTTCATAAAACTGAATATGAATTCTCGTTTGAGTGGGCGACCTAGTTAGGTATCAATTTAAATCATTCTTTGAAAATTTCATCAACAATTAAATCTGGCATATATAATACATTATGGAATAATCAAAATTTTATTGGAAGTGGAACTAGCAAAATAATAACTAGTCCATATCAAGCAATATTATTAACCGACTAAGAAAATGGCCAGCACAATTGGTTTGGCCCATAGCAACTAGCTAGGACGATTAACTAGGCTTTCATCGTATTAATTAAAAATTTGACTAGTTAGGACAATTAACTAGTCATTCATGAGAACATATGCAACTAGGCATATTCCGGTTTGTTTGTAAAAATCTCAACATCATAACCACTGAAGAAATTGTGGCTACCTGGATGACAATTTTGAAATAAAGAGTTTTTAAATTTGGGCTGAGAAAGTCAATTATAACTGTTAGGTCACACTTTCACTGTAGAGGGGGTGAATACAGTGTTTATTACAATCAAATCAAACTTCAAGAACTTATGTAACAGAAAACAAACTTTATTTAAACAATAAACTCTGTTACAATCTGGAACTGTTATCTCTCAGTGATGAACAAAATATCACGAGAGCTTCTAGAGTTATAATAAATAATATTCTCGATAATGATAACACCTCTAGTGTAAACTCTATTTCTGTGTTTATATACTACACAGTTACAAGATATTCGCTAATTGATATGGAATATAATTCTGCTTCCTAAAATATATCAATCAGATATCTTCTATTCCAAGTATTCCATTCTTCACGGAATTCCTTCTTCATGCATATCTCTTCTTATGTTTATCTTGATCTTCTTAACTTTAATCAGCTACTGTCCTTATCTGATCGTCCTTCAGCACTTAAGTTCTGATATCTATCTCCTGATAACATAAGTACTGATATCCCTTAAGTTCTGACTTCCAGTACCTTAAGTTCTGACTTCCAGTATAAGTACTGATCAGTTAAGTACTGATTTGTTCTGTTCAAATAAGATCTGAAATCTAAACATAAAACATATTAGCCATGACATTATCAAATATATCTAACAATCTCCCCCAACTTGTAAATTAACAAAATATACAAGTTTAACAGATATTTGATGATGTCAAAAACATTAAGTACAAATGCATGAGAAATAGACAAGATAACTACAACTTACAGTCCTTAAAGTTTTTACCAATTCAACTTCTGATAACAACTTCAACCTGTATAAATATCAGAATTTAAGCAGTTGTAGATCTTCGACTTGGCTTCATCATTTTCTGATCTCTCTGATGTCAGGAGTTGTTCTGAGATAATTCTTCAACAAACATTTCTCAGCATATCTGAGTTCATCAATCATTCTCCGTTTGACATCTTTAAGCTCTGCAGTATCTTCACCAGTTTGAAATATTGCAGCTCTGAGATCATTAATCTTTGCTTTTCTCAACTCCCGATCTAGTCTTATGACATAAGCTTTGTTAGACTCTAGATTGAATTCAAGCCCCTTAATACCAAGATATGTTCTGATCTGTGCAGTATTAGGCTTCATATCAACAATATCACCATTGTGATTTCTGTACTTTGGAACATATCTGCTGTCAGATTTAACAGAATAAAGTCTTTTCTGTCTCTGAATCTGTTCCTTTAAGTAGTTTGCAGCAGTCTCTGTTATTCTGTCATCCACTTGAAGTAAGAATAATACATGCTCCAATTCTTCAAAATACTTCAATGGAATGGCATTTTGTCTTATATGATAAACCCTACCATCTGTCATGAAATACAACATGATGTATTCTTTCAAGTAGGTATGGTAAACCATCTGTACAGATTCTAGTTGATTCAATCTCTCAGGAGTTGCTCCAATACCTGGTTCACTCAAGGAAGTTGGATCATCAGTAGTGTTGTGTACTCTTCTTTCATCAGCACTTCCCAATCCAGTTTTATCTCTAGCTTCCTTTCCAGTAACTACTCTTGCTTCAAAACCACTTAAAGTAGTCTTCAAAGATTGAGTCTGTTTTGCTTTAGTGAATCCTGGTAGGAGTGTTTTAGATTTATCTTCTGATATCAAGTTAACTTGAGCACTGTCAGAGGTTACTTGCTTCTTGTGAATATCAGAACTTACAATTTCTTGACTCTGAACAACTTGAGCCATGTCAGAGGTTGTTTTAAGAATTTTTCTTGAAGTCAGAGCAAGATTATGTTTTCCATCAGTAATTTCTTCTTCCACAGGAGGTACATAAGGCTTGATAGGTTCACCAACCTTTTCTTTACCCTTGGATCTTGGATCTATCTGTGGTTGTGATCTAGCCAAAGTTTCTTCAGTATGTATCCTCTCTTTGATCACAATGCCTTTAGGTTTTGGAAGTAACTTTTTACCAGAAGCTTCAGATTTAGATGTGACTTTCTCTGATTTAAGTCTGGCTTCTTCTTCCTTTAAACTTTCCAAGTTCATCCCTGGATTTTCTTGAAGAAATAACTGTCTTGACATTTCCTCATCAAGATCTAGAAGTTCATCAGAACTTATCCTTTTACCAGCAGCAGAACTTATTCTTTTCCCAGTATCAGAACTTGTTCTGTGACTAGCTTGTCTTGATGTAAATCTTCTACCTTGACTATGACCACTACCCATTCCAGAGTTTCCTTGGTCATCTTTTCCATCATCCTTTCCTTGCAGTGACTTGTTGGTTTTGCATTTGGACTTAATTACCTTCTCCCCCTTTTTGGCATCAGCAGGTAATAAAAGAGAGATAAGTAGTTCCACTGAGGTCTGGATTTCAGTAAGTTGCGATTGCTGAGAAGCTTGATATGTCAGAATTTGATCAATCTGAGCTTGTTGCTTCTCTTGAGTTTTCTCAATATAAGCAACCCTGTCAATGGTAGGTTGGAAGAACTTTTTCTTATCAAGTTTCCAAACTTGTTCCTGTTTAATAAAGTTCTCCTGAATCTTGTGTAGCTCTGCATGAGTGTTGGAATGAAGACCTTGTAGATGTTTAGTACTCAATGCAGTGACTCTAAGCTGGGTTTTAAAATCATCAGAATTTAACATCTCATCAGCTTTAGTCAAGTGCTCAGCAAGATGTAAAGCATTTGGAACACATGAAACTGAGTTCCATTCCTTAGTCCACTCCTGTCCTGCAGGAGTTTCACTCCAAGGTACTGGTGCATCCCTGATAACAAACTCCTTTAGCAGTTCAGACTTAGGAAGAGTCAGTGGAGGAGTATGTCCTGAAGGACCTGCTGCATCAGCATCTACAGTTGTAGCAGCTTCACCAGTATCTCCAACATTTGCAGCATCAGAACTTAAAGAATCAGTATCTTCTGATAAGACAACTGTATGAGTAGCAATGGAGGCGTCAACATCCTCTAATTGCTGATTTGATACTAAGTTCTGATCAACAGCCATATCCTGATGCTCACCTAAAATCTGATCATCATCTTGATGCAGAGAAGGTGTTAGTGATAACTCAGGAGTTTGAACAGCATCAGTAACAGGTGTTGTGGAAGGATTATTTGCTGTTGGAGCTTCTAAGAAAAGTATTTCAGGCACAACCAAGTTCTGAATATCAATTTCAGCACTTGTGCCTGGATCAACAAGAGATAAAGAAGGTAAATTAGCCTTGTCAGATACAGGTTCCTGAAATGGAGTTGATGGAGAAGAAGTGACTGGAGCAAATTCCTTGTCTTGTGAGATCAGAGATTCCTGATCCCCTTCCTTAGCTGCTTCCTCCTCATCATCTGAAACTGGCCTCTGTGCCCTCTGTTTCTTGTACTTCCTTGTTGATTTGGATTCCTTGGGAGTTGCAGGAACAGTCATACGTCTAAGCCTCTTGAGAAGCCTAGAACCCCCAATTGCAGAATCCTTCTGAGAAGTTGCCTTCTCAGCTTCATTTATCATAGGTTCTGAAGAAGGAACCTGATCTTCAGAATCTGTTTCATCTCTCAAAGTAATCCTCCTCTTCTTCTGAGATGGTTGAGAAACAGTCTTTGTTCTCTTTGGCTTAGAGGATGTAAGCTTCACAGTAGGTGCTGAAGAAGAAGGTTGAGCAGTCTGTGAAGTGGAGAGATATGATTTGAGATAAGTTCTGAGGGTAGGTTGAGTAGAATGAGAGGTAGGGACTGAGGTTGATGGATTTTGGTTATGGTGAGTTGGTTGAACATTTGAGTAAACAGATTTGTAAGTAGCTGGATCAGCATTTACCAGAATCTGTTTCACAGACTGAGGAATCTGTAATTGTCTCACCATTGATTTCTTTGTGTCAGCATTTATCAGGTCGTTAAAGTACCTTTTTGCAACCTTAAAAGGTGGGGTTTGAGTGCTGACTAACTGGGGTTCAGCAGTACAATACGTATAAATAAGTTGACAGAATCTAGCAAAATAAACAACATCTCGATCCTCTGTCATCCTATCCCCAATAAAACCAATTATTCCAGTTGCAAAATCAAAATGAGTTTGATGGATAATAGCATACCCGATGTGCTGACTCAGAATTGGGATAGCATCATAATTAGAACATTTGTTCCCAAAAGCCTTGGTGATGCAATCGAAGAAGAAACTCCATTCTCTTCTGATATGAGCCCGTTTCAACTGTCCAAGTTTCGTCAGACTCTGTTCATATCCCAAATCAGTCATTAACCCCCGAAGTTCTGATTCCTCTGGTATAGAGAAGGTACAATCTTCTGGAAGATGTAATGCTCTTCGTACTGTACCAGGAGTGACTACATAGGAAGAATCACCCACTTGGAAGATAATACTGGGAGTTCCTCGTTTACCACCATCATCAAAAATGCCAGTCCTCCAGAACCGCAGAACTTGTTGACTTGAAAATAATTCAGGCTGAGTTAAGGCGTACCCAACCTCACTATGTGCAAGAAGATCTTGCACAAAATGCAATTCAGATGGAGCGTCAGCATGATCAAGAATTGCAGCATAGTTGTTTGGAACAAACTTTGCTCCATCAATGATTAAATCCTTTGGTGCCATGTGAAAAAATATTGAAATTCAAGTATGCCTGTTAGGTGTTTGAGATAATATCTGTATGAAAACAACGGAAATAGTAAAGTGAAGGAGAGTAAAAGTAAGAAGAGAGATAGAAGATGAAGAAATTAAAAAGATTAAAGAAATCTTCTCTCTGCTGTACTTATACAAAAGAAATATTACCGTTGGACACCTGTCAGACATGCAGTAATAACGGATAGTTACTGGGCTTCGAGAAAACAGTAATCATGACTTACCCATTTGCCGAGTTTCAAGGAAAAATTGTTCCATTTATCAAGGGAAACAATTCAAATTTTAACCCGTTATCACTGATTGGATTATTTTGCACTGCAACATTAATATTCTGAAAATGAATCATGTTAAAAATGACCGAGATAATTTCGATGAATAAGTGCTGACAAAGAATCAGAACTTAAATCAGAACTTAAGACAAAATTTAAATGGTCATCAGAATATCAAGCAGGATTTAACAACACAAGATAAAATAACTCAGAGACAAAATCTTGAAGTAAAAACAGTTTTCATTAATATATCAAGTCAATACATAGATGAAATAGAAATTACATCAATACAAGATTTTCCCTAAGCTTCTAATCCTAACGTCAACAGCTTTAGTCCTAGCTAAGAAGCCTAACAAAGCTGAGGATGAAGAAGAACAAGAAGAAGATGAGATTAAGTCATCCTCCTCTTCCTATCTTCGACAAACAAGATAGCGAGTCGAATGATTCGCTCTTGCTGACGGATACGACGAAGGTGAAGGTCTCTTCGAACGGCCACCAGATCACGTTTGATAACCTCTGGAAATTGAATCCAGAGATTGTGAGGGATGTTGGTGATAGGGTAGGGAGTTGAAATTCCATTCAAAAAGACATGCACAGTCTCATCACCGTAATTGTAGAACCAGCCAAATTCAGCCATTTGTGATAGTAAATGAAAAACAAGACTGAATTTGTGATACAAGTGTGATGAGAAGACTAATGTGAAGTGGTTGCATATATAGGCATGAAAATGCCAAGAGACACAAAGATATTGAATGCAGACAGGTAGAATTAAATCTACCTCGTCTCCCTAGACTTTGAAAAAGAATAACAGTCATTGGAAAAGGAATGTGCACATGGAACAAGAGTAAACTGTTCAAGGACGAGTGCCATTATGTTTTAACCATAGACTATTAATCTTCCACTTCAACATTTCGAAATTAATCTGAGACTGTTACCAAATTTTATTTACAGATAAGTCAAGTAAAGGGTTAGACTGAAAAATCAGAACTTAGACCTATATCAGAACTTAACAGTCATCAGAACATAATGTCTTAACTCGAACAAGGAATATCTATCTTAGTAAATACTCATACAAGTTCTTAGTTATGAACGTCAGAAATTAATCATCAGAACGTGTAACTAGAACTTGTCCTCAGAATTTGTGCAGAAGTGACACAATGACTGTTTATCTAAAATAACATAGACCACCACAGAAATTTCATCATTCATATGGAGTGATGTGTGTGTGCATTAAGCTAAATAACAGACAAAAAGTAAAGTCTGATCTACTTCAGTACATCTTAGAAATAAGTCATAATTAAAATTTTGCTAAAGATCTGTCATTATCCTGAAACCTACTGATAAATGAGTTCATGCATGAGTTCACCTCTACTGTTTTTGTGCTAATTTTATGCATCTTTTGAAATTCTATTTTACAGAGGCTTCTCAGTGTAAGTGAGTCACGACTGTTTATTAGAATTTATGCTATTATCAGAGTATTTCTCCAGTAATCATAGAGTGTGAAAAGTCACCAAGAAATATTTTGCTTTTCTAATGCATATTTACTTAATACCAGCAATGCACTTGGGTCGTCCCTTTCACATTTTTACTCTAGATCTCAAAGGAGTACCTGATATATTCTTTGATTATTGTTCTTCTTCTTTTGATAAGTGAGGTTTATCAGCACTTAGTACATTCAGCAGTTTTACTAGAATCAGAACTTAAACAGATGAGTAGCATTATTCTAATTTGTGACTTAGTAATAAGATATACAAAGTAAACTTAACTAAGCTCAGTTATCAGAATTTGCTTGTGTCAGAAGATTTCCACAGAAATAACTACTTCTTTCATGGGATCATTTGTTTATTGAAGACTAGTAGGTCAGTATCTAGCACAGTTATCCTCATAGGATAGAATAGTTACTGAAACAGACATATCACTTATCAGAGTTTAGACACATATATCAGACAACAGTCAGTACTTGAAGACATTTATCAATTAATGCACAGAATATACAAAGAGATTAATTCTGTAAATACTGATCATAAAGTCTGGTAACATAGAACAAGTTTAAGCAGATTTAGAGAAAGAACCTGAAATCATTCCAAGTTCATTTACCAATTTGAAAAGGTAGCTTCACACAGTGGTTTTGTGAAGATATCTGCTACTTGTTGATCTGTGGGAACAAAATGCAATTCCACTGTACCTTCATCCACATGTTCCCTGATGAAATGGTACCTGATGCTGATGTGCTTTGTCATAGAGTGTTGAACTGGATTACCTGTCATAGCAATAGCACTTTGATTATCACAGTAAATAGGGATTTTGAAATATGTTAACCCATAATCCAGTAACTGATTCTTCATCCAGAGAATCTGTGCACAGCAGCTTCCTGCAGCAATATACTCTGCTTCTGCAGTTGATGTGGAAATTGACTTTTGTTTCTTGCTATACCAAGAAACCAATCTACCTCCAAGAAATTGGCAGCTTCCACTTGTGCTTTTCCTGTCATTTTGCAACCTGCAAAATCTGCATCTGAGTAACCTATTAATTTAAAATCTGATTCTCTAGGATACCATAATCCTAGATCAGCTGTTCCTTTAAGATACTTAAAGATTCTTTTTACAGCTGTTAAGTGAGGTTCTCTTTGGATCTGCTTGAAATCTTGCACAAAGACAGGTAGCAAACATGATATCTGGTCTACTAGCAGTTAGATAGAGAAGTGAGCCAATCATACCTCTGTAATCAGTAAATCTACTGATTATTACCAGTATCCTTATCCAGTTTGTTGCAGTGGCCATGGGACGTGGATGCACTTGAACAGTCTTGCATTCCCAAATTTTTTTCAGAAGTTTCTGGTGTACTTAGATTGACAAATAAAAGTTCCTTCTTCACTCTGCTTGACTTGAAGGCCCAGAAAATAACTAAGTTCTCCCATCATACTCATCTGATATCTTGACTGCATTAGATGGCAAACTTTTGCAGAGTTTGTCATTTGGAGACCCAAAAATGATATCATCAACATAAATCTTGGATCAAAAGTAAGTCCTTGCCATTGTTGAGGATAGAACAATGTTTTGTCAATAGTTCCTCTGTTGAATCCACTTTCCAGAAGAACTGAGCTAAAGTCTCATACCAT